>NW_021529777.1:304416-315505 GCF_001605985.2 Dendrobium catenatum | reverse complement strand
TCTCACTCCTCTATATCTATATATATATAATATATATATATATTATATATATATTTATATTATATTATATATATATATATATAATATATATTATATATATATATTATATATTATATAATTATATTTTTACTGAGCACATTGGAATCTTCAAATTCGAAATAGTGTTTGAAATATTTGGCAATGTCTTTAACCTTTGATACTATATGATATTCACTAATTAAGAATTTTCATGATTGGCTTTGATTAATTTTTTCAAGCTTGCACTTCAGCTCTAACATAACAGGTTCACTTATTTAAACTTTAGGTTCACAGTTGAAAAAATGTATCTCCATATAGCCTTAGTCCATCTAAAAGCCAAAAGAAGAATTCTACCCAAAGGCAGCACTCAACACAACAAAAAACAATTAAATAAATTTGCACTGCATCCAACTGTGATAAATATTCATCCATAACCTAAAATCATTAAAGAATTTATAACCTTAAGTCTTCAACCACGAGGAGATGTAGAATCATGGTGTAAGTTAACCGACTTGAGATTCCAGCTTGGTTGGTTTTCCAACCAATGACATGCTTCAGATCACTCTCTTCCGGATATCATCACGGGGACACATTAGTATAACTGTCCAATGTCATCAAGTCCTCTTCTACGCTGCACGACCAGCCATTTGAAGTATATTCGCCGGAGCAATTGCCTAATCATTTCATCATATTTCCTTAAGAGTCAAAAACAGCCTGGAGAAGAATGCCTTAAAATTTCAGAACTAAGCTTTGGTTTTAACTTTTGCATGAAAAAACTGTTTATTACAATCAACCAACACATGCAACATTTCAAGAAATGCATGAGATAAGGCTTTGGTCGAACAAGTAATGCGATAGGCTGATGATCCAAATTTTCGGAAGATAGATAAGAAGATAAAATATGATTTATGCATAAATGACAGCAGCAAGTAGTCTGATTAACGCAATCCTAATAATTCATGAAGCTTCTTCCAAAAATTTTTCTCATTTTTTTAAATAAAGTGAGCATCTCTTACATACAGTGAACGCATCACTAAGTAATAGCAAAATAAATATGTTTAATGAAAAAAGTGGATAAAATGGAAAAATTTTAAAAGATAAACCTACCTTCCTGAACACTTAAAAATATTTGTGCAATCAAAAGGATAGATTCATGCTTACCAAAGTATTCTTGCATTGCGATTAATGGGATATTTGCTTCATCTTTCCTTAAAGATCAAAACCTTTCTTTATCAATCACAACAACGCCTTCCCAAAAATTTGGATTAAGACCTGAATTTTATGAATGTCAATTCTACACCAACAGTAGAACGATTGTCAACATCCGTGAACGTTTTGACTGTCTTCCGCTATCCAAAAGTAACACCTCTTTACTATTTTATCTCAAGAATCAGATATAAATGATATAAAAAATATAATAATTTTATATATCTTTCCTAATAATATTATCAAGAAATCACTACATAATTAGTTGCCCTAACAATAAATTATAATTATTAGCATAAAAATCATGTTGTATAGCAAAGGTTGCGTGTTCTCAATGAAACATAGAATTTCAAATCATTCCTCTTTTGCACCAAAATCAGAGCCCCAGGGAGTTATATTCCTGGGGCATTCCCCTCATTCTTCCTCTGTGTCCTCCCTTGCGATTTCCCCAAGCTTCCCATACCACTATTCTTTAGTGACAGGCATGTGTAGCCAATTACCTTCACTGTGGTTGCGCTCCACCATGAAGGACCTATCTCTAGCAGGACAGGCAACCAAACCAATCTTAGAAACAAAAAAAGCGCAGGGCAAACGACAACCAACCCAATTATAACAAGAAAAAAGAGGGAAAATATCAAATCTAGGAAGACTGTTCTTATATTATCAGAAGTTGTTTACAGTCAAAATGGGTATGTGGATCAAACCAAAACTCTCAGTCCTAAGAGGTGAGTATCAAATCTTGAACCTTCATTAGATTGATTGAAAAATTTATCTACTTTGCCCAATTGTGAGGACCTTTTTTTTAAAATAAAGGAAAAGCTAGGCCATCTTCTAGAAATTTCGAATTTTTAATGCTTTGGGATTGTAAATGATTTCCTCAATTATGACATTGGCCAATGGTAATTCATTACACCAAGATTAAGACGACCCATGCATATTCCTAACTACAAATATATATAATAAAGGGGCACAGTGATGCAAACGGGCCTCATTGGTTCTTGTGTCATTTTAGTCTCTGAAATTAAGGACGCAATTTCATGCCACCAAAAAATACTCTATAATTATTGAGAGTTCATGAAAAAATTAAAAAATTTGTGAGATCGATGTGGCTCCAAAAAATTTGTGCCCCGACTCTACTAAGAGAGTTTAAAGACATAGCATGGGTTAATTTTCAAAAGGACGTCTAGTTAGAGATAAGACATTACCCAAAATTTTGCCCTCATTTTACCAAAGACCTTAAGATTTGGATCCCAGTTTCTCATAGGTGTTTAAGCAACTATAGTTTACGCTTAGATGTGAGAGAGGAATTTTTTTCAGGCTAGTTGTTACATAGGCACTAAATATTAACAATTAAGTAGCACTAAATTTTATTAGGATTGAAAAATTTGTCACTAAACATATAAAATGGGCATGGTGGGCCGTGAATGGATTGATGAAACATTCAAGACCTTCTAGTTCGTTGTCCCAAATAAGTCATGGTCCTTATCTTTTGGTAGATGAGGTAGTTGAAAAACTGCTGAAAGATTCCTTGTTGGAAACCATTAGATTGATTCATTTGAAGGCGAACTTATAAACTTGGGACGAGGTGACGCAGCTTTTGTTTAGGAGATAATTTAAAGTCGGCCTTAGCTAACAGCTGCTTGTGCCAAAATGAAGTGAAGAAAGAAGGTTGGAAAGAGCCCGCAGGATTTCCGAGCAACCCGCAGGTTAACAGATTTTTTTTCAAAAATCACATATCACATTCACTTACTTCAAACATAAACAATCCCCCATATTTATAGGTATGAAAGGGAATACAAAGAGACACATTACATTAATTTTGACACAATAAACTAAGCATTAAAACATAGAAATCCTCCCCCCATGCTCACGGTTAATCACCCAAACCAGGAACCAAGGAGACAGCCACGGGAGACGAAGGGAACCGCACGGACCGAGAGCCACAGCCACGGGAAACGAGGGGCAGACACGGAACAAGGAGCCAGCCGTGAGATCCCAAGAGGTAAAGCACAAAATTCAACTTCCCATGGTGGAATTCAAGGAGCCACACATGGGAAGACTAAACAACAATCTTGGATTCCCAAAAGCCATATTTTGGAAATCCAAGAGACAACTTTTAAGACATTAAAAACTATAATAAAAGTGCATTTAAATAAAGATAAATATGAACTAAAATTGTTAGCTCATAATGAGCTAACCCTTAGTTCAATAAATGAACTAAAGTCCAGCTCATAAATGAACTAAAAGTTCAGCTCAAATATGATAAACTACTAGACTCAAGGGAAGCCAAAATTTGATTTATTTTGGACTTGTGTTGACCCCCCTTTGTCTACATTATCCCATAAAAAATTTCTTTCTTCGGCTAACAGCATCCCTTCTCAACACCGATCCCCACCACCTACGAATTTTTATTTACTTAAAACCATGAAAATTGAACTTCCTCGTTTTAATGGGTCAAATGTAGAAACCTAGATCTTTAAAACACAAGAATAATTGACTTTCATAATGCACTTGAATGCCATCGTGTTCTCATTGCTTCATTTCACCTCGAAGGTCCTACAACTACTTGGTACCAATGGTTGTGTATAAAGGGACAATTATTTTTTTGACCAGACTTATCATCTCTTTAAAACAACAATTTGGTATTTCCACATAGAAAGATTTACATGGAAATCTTTCAAAACTAACTCAATAATGTTTTGTCCTAGAATATCAAATAGCCTATGAAAACCTTGGATATTGGAGTGATCTTGGGAGGTGGGGGTATTGAAGCTTTGGTATAGGATCATCAGCTAAGAGAGATTTTGGCTTGCTTGATTGAAGCGAAAGATTTATGAAAAAGAACAAGAAATAGACATATTTGAAAATTAAAACGAGTGTATATATCCCTTTTCTTTATGTTTTATGTATTTTTTATATCAGTTAAATTTTCGATTGATTGTGTTGTTTCGTGAAGAGACATGACAACACAACGGTTGCTTTCTTTCTCTTTTTTCTCATTTCTTTATTCAGTAAACAAATTGCCTCTTAACGAAATTCTTAGATGATTTTTACGCAAAGAATTTGTTGCAGTTGCTAGTCACGTGATTTTTATAGTTCTTTTGTTATTTTAAGTTACAATTTTGCTTTGAGGAGATTTTCATCAGTGCTCAGAATTGAACCGTTAGAGAAAAAAATTTGGCTGGAGATTAATGAATATGATTTTTGTTGTCAGCTTCGATTTCAGATCAATTATATTGACATAAAGAAATGTTAGTTGAACGAGACATTTATGATTGATTATTTACCCGATCATATTGTATGCCTTACTTTGATTCAGACTTGTCAGTTGGTCATGACCTAATAGACTGTATCATTACACTTAGAATGTGGCGCAGTAACGGAGCTTCTTTGGATCGCATTGTTGAAGGAATTAGTTACTGCGATCAGAATATTTTACAGCCGATAGCTGACTTTGCAGAACATATATGTATTATCAAATTACTTAGCTATCTTCTGCTACATCATGAGATTGAGGAACAATATTACGATCATAAATTTGGTAGCCCTGTTCAAGCTTTGACTAGCTATATCAGGTGGGCTCGTTATATACTTAAGATGATCAGAATGCACTAAAACAAATAAGGGTATATGAAGTCATTTATATATCATTGTTTGATTACAGCCGTCTTTTTTCTTTCTAGCTTCAAAGCATTATCGAGCATTGGGACAGTACAACAAATCTATGTTGGGTTGGATCCAACGAAATGACGATTACACTCTGAAATCTATATATCATTTCTG
Organism: Dendrobium catenatum; assembly: GCF_001605985.2. NCBI lineage: Eukaryota > Viridiplantae > Streptophyta > Magnoliopsida > Asparagales > Orchidaceae > Dendrobium > Dendrobium catenatum. Next base: position 310,498 of record NW_021529777.1, on the reverse strand, counting down.
GCTTGTCGATTTAGGTGTTCCACATGAGGAATGTATTCCTGCTGACTATGATTTGTTTAGCCACCGACCAGTAGGGCAGCAAAGGAGATGAGAGTTTGCTTACTCATCTGGACTCCATCAAAGTTTGAGACACTACTACGACCTCTATCAACAGAGGTTGTAGTTGCAGATGAACTATCTCTTTAGATGTTTGGACAGCAAGTTTATTACATCTGTTTGCACTTATAGAATTTGCACGGATTCAGAATCCTTTCAGCAAGAGATCACACGATACAGATCAATATTTAGAGGATCTTTTTAAGCCAGGATCAACAGATGGATTACAATATGTTTCAATCAGAGGGTATTCAGATGATATGCTTTTGATGTCTTTCATTGCTACATGGCTCAGTTAATTTATTTTCCCTAGCCAAAGTAGAGTTTTCCAACCCAACACACTTTTGTTGGCTAGTTTGATAGCGAGTGGAAGGAGAGTCTCGTTACTCACTACAGTTTTCTCACGCAGATTTATCACATCTTGGGGCAGATTTGTTCAACATATAGTCATGCTTAGCGTAGCGTGAAGCTTCCTTGGTATTACCTTCATGGATTGACACGTTGCTGGTGTTTTTAACTATCTAGAGCTACTAGGCTATTTTATAGAGTATGGTTTTCCTTCCCTGATCAGTTTAGCCAGAGCGGTCTCCTCTACAAACAGAGCTCAAATCCTATTGTTTATGTTTGCACCTCAACAGATGGCTGGCCGTTAAACAAGGATCTAAAAATCTCCTTGTGGATCTTTACTTCCACAATGATACAGTGTTTCGTTAGCTAATTCTCAGACTGAGAGATGCACTCCCACTTTACTTTCCAGATTAGGCTACATACCGATTACTACATATTTTATTAGCATGTGGCCTAGTTAGGTTTGTTACAGATGACACGATTCGGTGATACTAGAGGGATATAATCCCAACATGGCAGCAAGATAGTTTGGACTAGTTCAGGCCACTTCTTTAGACATATTATCAGTTGTTCTTGGGATTGTTGATACACTCAACTAAGTTCCCTTTCGCTGTTAGTGTGTTTGGAGGCAGCTTCCTTGACCTAATCATTTCTACTTCGCCTTCGAACAGGTTCTCAATTCTATATATTCTTCATATGGTTGCTCCGACAGGCATTTCACACCTACGATTGCCTTGGATTCGCCATATTTTTTCCGCTTGCTTTGAGATGGGGATTCGAGCATATAGCAGACAGATTAGAAGACATAGACCATCTAAGTACCCTTCAATGTCTCAGAGATATATTGCTATGCATTGGGAGACCTGATGACAGAAAAAGAAAGATGAGTGTTGAGTCTCCTTTCAAACGTTATATACATCACATACCTTGGCCATCATGTTTGAAAGGAGGCTCAACACGCCTCTTCCTTCTTCTATCATCAATTCTAAAAGTCTCCCTATGCATAGAAGTACAACTCTGAGGAATTGAACGGTACCTAGACGGTCTGTATCATCTAATTCGTCTGTTATATGCTCGAATCCCCATCTCAAAGAAAGATAAAAAAGTGTAGTGAATCCAAGACAGTCATTTGTGCAAAATGTCTGTCGAAGCATCCATATGAGTAATATTGAACTGAGAACCTGTCCAAAGGCGAAGTAGAAATGCCCAGGTAATGGAAACTGCCTCCAATTGCACTGACAATGAAAGAGAACCCAATTGACGTGTCAACAATCCCAGGAACTAGTAATTCGTCTAAAAGAGTGGCCTGAACTAGTCCAAACTATCTCGCTGCCATGTTGGAATTATATCCCTTAAGTATCATCGAATTGTGTCGTCTGTAACAAACCCAATTAGGACTCATGCTAATTAAATATGTAGTAATCGATATATAGCCTAACCTAAAAAGTAAAGTGAGAGTGCACCTCACAGTCTAAGAATCAACTAACGAAACACTGAAGCACTGTGGAGGTAAAGAGACACAAGGAGATATGTAGATCAGTGTATAATGGTTAGTCATTTATAGAGGTGTAAATATAAAATAACCGAATCTGAGCTCTATTTGTAGAGGAGGTCACTCTGGCTAAATTGAACAGGGAAAAATAACACTATATAAAGTAGCATGGTAGCTCTGGGCAGCTAAAAGTACTGCAACATGTGCATATATCCATCCATGAAGGAAATGTCAAGGAATCTCCACGCTGCATTATGCATAACTGTATGTACACTAAATCTACCCTAAGCTATAATAAATATACGCAAGAACTACAGGGACTAACAAGGCTTTCCTTCCACTCGCTGTCAAACTAACCATCAAAAGCATGTTGGGTTGAAAAACTCTGCTATGGCTAGGGAAAATAAAGTAATAGAGTCACGTAACAATGCAAGACACCAAAAACATATCATCGAAAAATACTCTGACTGAAATAGGTTACAATGCACTGTTGATCTTGGCTCAAAAAGATCATCTGAATACTTGTTTGTATCGTGTGATCTCCTACTAAAAGGATAATGAATCCGTACAAACTATACAATAAGTGCTAATGGATATCGATGTTTAAAATTGCATATTCGGGTATTGAGGCATTTTTCGTTCGTGAGGCGAGGCGTAAGCCTCAAGGCGTTTTGAGGCGTAAGCCTCAAAATCAAAAGATTGCGTAAACATAAAATGATAAATTTTTTATATACTAATGAGTGAATAATATAAAACATAAAAAAGCATAAAATATGAAGTGAAATCAAAATATCTCAACAATAAGACAACATGAAATATAGTTCAACTCAAAATTCTATTTTTTCCAAATCCCAGTATTCTTTTTATTAACATATAATTCCAATTTCCAAAAATAAATAGCAATGACATATCACATAAGAACTCATAAGTCATTAGCACTGTCATCACTAAGGGGTTCTTCATTTGAATCATCATTATGGTGAACTGCTCTCTCCCCTTCCTCCTCTCCGATAGAGTTCAATGTCGGACATTTACTTTAAGATTTATGTAAGTTTTAATATATATAGCGTGAGGCGTAAGCCTCAAGCCAGTGAGGCGAGGCGGGCCTCAAGGCGGGCCTTAACCAAGTCGAGACGCAAGCCTCATAAAAAAACTCGAGGCGTAAGCATCGAGGCTTTTTTTACTGGAATTGCGCAAAGGCGAGCCTCAAGGCGAGCCTCATATTGCGCAATTTTAAACCATGATGGATATAACAAACTTGCAATCCAAACATCTAAATAGATAGTCCCTCTGTAACTATGACCTCTCCTCCGCTGCTGATAAAGGTCGTAGTAGTGTCTCATACTTTGATAGAGTCCAACTGAATAAACAAATTCTCATATCCTCTGTTGTCCTGCTGATCGACGGCTAAATAATATTTAGTCAGTATAAATACATTCCTCATATGGAACACCTAAAATTGGCAAGTCAGAAATATTATATAGGTCCAAGAGTGTTATCGTCATCTCGTTGGGTTTAACCCAATAGGTATTCGTTGCACTTTCCAAATGCTCGATAATGCTTTGAAGCTAGGAAGAAGAAATATGGTTGTCATCAAACAAAGAGATATAAATAGCTTCATATTTCCTTGCTTACTTTAGTACCTTCTGATGCATCCTAAGTATATGTGTCCACCTAACATAATTAGTCAAAGCTTGAACGGGGCTATAAAATATAGGATCGTAAGTATACTCCTCAATCACATGATATAACAGAAGATAACAAAGTAATCTATAACACATTTATGCTCTGCTAAGTCAGTTGCCGACTATAAAATATCCTGATCGTCGTAACTCAATCCTTCAATAATGTGATCTAAAGAAGTTTCATCACTGCACCATAATATAAGTATAATGATCTAGTCTATAGGGTTATGACCAACTGACAAATCTTAATCAAAGTAAGACATATAAGATGATCGGATAAATAATCCATCATAAATTCCTCGATCAACTAACATTTTTCTATGTTAATATAATTGATCTGAAATAAAAGCCGACTACAAAAAATCATACTCATCAATCTTCAGCCAAATATTTTCTTCTAACATTTCAGTTCTGAGACCTGACGAAGATTTCCTTCAAGCAAACATTGTAACCTGAGAGAAAGAAAGAAGAACTATAAAAATCACGTGACTAGCAATTGAACGAATTCCTTGTGTTAAAATCACCCAAGAATTTTGTTAGGAGACAATTTGTTGACCGAATAAAAAAAAAAGAGAAAGAAAGCGGTTGTTGTATCTCTTCACATAACAACTCGCTAAATTGACCATTTAACCGATATAAAAAATTCAGGAAACAGAAAGAAGAAGGATATATACGCTCGTTCCAATTTTTAAACTTTTTTTTTTCCGTCAATCTTCCAATTCAATCAAGTCGAAATCTCTCTTAGCCGACGATCCTATACTAGAGTCGCAATACCCTCTCACACGAAATAATCGCGTGGCTCCCACCTCCCATCTGTGCACGTTGCCTATCTGATCGGACTCTTGCACTTTTACATTTGATCGCACTTCACGTGCCTTCAATCAGCATGCAATCCCTTTTCTAATTACCACTTAATCCGCATCTGTTTGCTCCCACCCATTTTTTTAAATTTTTTCAATTTTTTAATTCGATCAACAAAAATTAGGACTAAATGGGGGCAAAAAATTTATGTACTCAACATCGATTATTAATTTTGGACTTTAAGATAAATGGTCAGAAAATGAAAAAAAAAAGTAAAACGATATTCTAGAATTAAATGGGGGCATTTAAAGAATATTAATAAAAATATTTTGAGAGTAAGTTTTTAAATCTTAAGATTTTGTCTGTGCATGAGGATGCTAATGTTATGTTGGAAAAAATGGCTAGTGATATTAAGAATATTGCAAAAGATGTGCTTGAAGTATCAAAGGGAAAAGTTCTTAATAGTAAAAATAGTTGATGGTGGAATCCAAATGTACAAGAAGAGATTTAAAATAAGAAGATTTGTTATAAAAATTGATTTAATTGTAAAAACTTTGATGATTGGGAAAGATATAAAAAGGCTCGTAAGGAATCTAAGAAAGCAATATGTGATGCAAAGACCTTAGCTTTTAATAATTTATGTAATAAATTAGATACTAAGGAGGGAGAAAGATATATATAAGTTAGTTAAACAAAGAGATAAGAGTAGTAAAGATTTAGTTCAAGTGAAGTGTATTAATGATGAAGATCAAAAAATACTTTTCTTAGACGATGATATTCAACAAAGGTGAATGAGATATTTTGCTAAACTTTTTAATAAAGATTGTGAAAGTAAGATTGACTGTAATGACCTTAGCATCCTAAATGAAAATAAAGATTTCAGTTTTTATCGGCGTATTAGTAAAATCGAAGTTAGGGAGGCTTTAAAAAAAATGAAGGGTGGAAAAGCTGTTAGAGGTGTGGAAATGCCTAGGAGATAAAGGAATTTCTTGGCTTACTAAACTTTTTAATACTGTTTTAAAGACTAAAAACATGCCAAATGAATGGAAAATGAGTGTGTTAATTCTTATTTTTAAGAATAAAGGTGATGCACAAGAAAGAAATTATAGAGGAATTAAGTTAATGTGTCATACTTTAAAGCTATTGGAGCAAGTTATGGAGCATAGGTTGCGACGTGTACTAATGTTTCTCAAAATCAATTTGGATTCATACCGGGTAGGTCGACTATGGAAACCATACATTTATTAAGATGTTTGATGGAGAAATATAGAGAAAATAAAGAGGATCTACATATGATATTTATTTATTTAGAAAAAGCATATGATAAAGTTCCAAGAGAAGTGCTATGGAGAGTTCTTGAAAAGAAAGGAGTTAATACCACTTATATTCAAATCATTAAAGATATGTATGTATGAGCTATTACTTGTGTTCAAACACAAGGTGTGACCAAGTATTTCCCTATTTTAGTTGGGTTACATCAAGGATCAGCCTTAAGCCCATATATTTTGCTTTAGTCATGGATGTTCTCACTAGACATTTGTAAGAGGATGTATCTTGGTGTATGCTTTTTGCTGATGATATTCTTCTTGTTGATAAGACTAGAGAGGGAGTTGAAGGTAAACTTGAATTATGGAGGTCAACCTTAGAGGCTAAAGGTTTT
>NW_021529777.1:229543-301565 GCF_001605985.2 Dendrobium catenatum | reverse complement strand
GTTGCTTCTTATTCCTCCAAACCCTTACTGCTCTTAATCGGCTACCAATCCTTCACAGCAAAATTACTGCTGCTCCTATCTCAGAATTCCGAACATTGCTCCTACACTTCCGAATTGATCTACATAGTCCCGCAAGCAGTCAATGTGCCGAACTCTCAGCAACCAGATTTCCTTCAAAGTCACAAAATTCTTTCAGCCTTGTTCTCAGACATTCTTTACAATGTTGAAAACACTGTGCCGAACTTTCTCTTCAAGATACTGTTATAAATTTCCACTGCCGAATTCCTCATCTATCTATTTCCCACTACCAAATACTGTTATATTCCCGCAAAAATGCTTGCGTGAAAAATATGTAAAAGAGTGGATAAGAGGGCCATTGACAGTTATCCTATACTCAGGTCCAAAAGGGAACACACCTCTTCAGGAAATAACTGTAAGGAATTAGTTAGAAGTAATTAACTTTGCTTTAATAATTCCTTCACTTAATAGTTTACTCAACAATAATTCACTGAATTCACTTAACAGTCTAATTATTAATCTCTTTAAGAATGTATTATAAATAAAAATATTAATTAAACTTATTTAACTTTAAAAGAATTTACTATTAAAATTTCCTTGCCAGTAAATTTGGGTATTACAAGGCTCACTTGGATAACGCGGTTAAATCTAAATCGCCCCTTGGCCCTTGATCCCACGACCAACATGGGGATCTATGGGAGGCTCACCTGGATCACACCGATCTCTTTCTACATTTAGGTGGCTAAGTTAGGAAGGATTATATTAGGGCAATTATGCATGATTCTTTAGTTATTTACTTCTTTATTAAGAAATCGTGTATATATATCTATAAATAGGGATAATTTTGTGTAATAAAATTAAGCTTTTTCCCTCTCCAATTCTCTAAATTTAACAGATATTTTTGTTTGCAATCATGCATTCTTGGTTTTCTTTCTCTCTAGTATGAGTTAAATCCATTTTCTAGCAGTAGATTTAGTCAGATTTTGTATTTTTGGTTGATTATTAATGTTATCATTTGATTTTTCTATGCTTTCACTATTGCTACATACTTTCAATATATGTTTATATACTTATGAATGACTAGCCACAAATTGTGAGTCTTTGAAGCATCTTCGAGATCTTCGAGATTGAGAGGTGAAGAAACTTGTAATAATTGGAGTATCGCAATGGATCATAGGGTATTAAATTCATGTTAAGATCCCTCGTACAAAATCAATGAAATTTGTCAGAATTGAATCTACTTCATAAATGATCATAGGCTATATTGATAAATTAGTGACCTTAGGTTTTCAAGCGAATGGTAGGGTACATCATAAAATTTGATTATGAAAATATAATTTTATCAATTGATTCACATTGTAATTTAATAAACATAACTTATCCAGGTGAAATATAATATGCGGTCTTTAACTCTTGACTTAACAACCTTTTTGTATTTATATTTTCATAGTTAGTTTATTTAATTTTTTTGCACACCATAACCCTATTTTTGACTATTCAAATAGCATTAAAACTAGTAAATGGTCAGCTGTTAGCGGTGCAATCCCCATGGAACAATACTTTTTCTCAGCATTTTATTACTAGTGTGATCGTATACCCATGCATGCACGCTTAACATAACAATAACATCTTAGATTCAAAGACCAGTTCAAAGAAATTATATTTCAAATTTAAGATTAACGATCGAATTTCCAAGTACAAATGATATTTCCATGCAGGCCTTAGTGAGAATAAGCTGATCCATATCAAAGCTGAATTTTGTGTTTGTGCTACCCTAATTTTAACTTGTTTTAAAACCAAATTGGTTCAGTAAAAATGTCTGCTAAAAATAACAATCACTTTTTAGTTATTTAGAAATTGTTATTAATCGCCATTCCAGTCCTAATAATATATCCTTTAGGAAAAAATGAACGTCACTGCTTTTTAAAAATGACCAAATTCCATAAAATTAGTATGTTACACTAGAGTTGTATGTTTTAAACGTGAAAGGCATAATGTCTAAATCTCATCAAACTATGTTACTAAACAGAAAGACTTCTTCCAAAAGAACATCAGATCAAGATGGCCTCTTATCTGTCATAATATATTTATGCTGGTTATGCCACGATAAATCTAATGCATCATAATAACTTCGTGAAATTTAACATTTGAAACCCACACTTTTTTATTCCTCTTCTAAACTTTATTATCAATGGATCTATAGGACTGCACACTTGGTTTTACCAAACCCCTTCATTTATGCCAAAACACTAGGCTTGGGAAAGATTATGCTAATCACACATAAGTGGAAGGCAAGCTGACTACACTTTTATCAGCAATAATAATACAACCTCCAAAATATTTTAGAAGAAATTGATTATCCAGTTAGCATTTGCTTTCTATAACCACTAAACTCAAAGGGGCTAAACTAGCAGATCAAGTTGGTATTAGAACTTCAACACTTGGTACATGGAATAAACAAAGAAAAAACATAAACATAAATGAGTGTTGCTTCTTGTCTTGAAGATGCAGCACAAGTAAAAAACAACATAAGAATAATAATAAGAAGACAGTCAATCAATAGCTAACAACGATTCAATACTAAATCTACCAACCAAGTTCCTAGGCAGACGTAATAGATGAAACTAGTGGACCAAGTCGTTTCCTCCTACATGGGATGCAAACATGAATGGAGATAATGAAGATGATATGGCTACCATTCACGAAAGATGGGTCATTCAAAATGAAAGTTAAAGTGGAGATTCCCATATATGATGGAACAGTCGATACCAAGAAGCTAGGTGCATAAATTGATCAAGTGGAGACTTACTTCACCTTGAATGAATATAGCACTCATCACAAGTTTTCCTTTGCCCGACAAAAAGTTCAGCTGTCATATCATAGCATGGCGGAATGTCCATTTTAAAATGTATGGCCATCAAGAGGTGGCTTGTGGAATGTTCAAGCAGCTGATCCGCCTAGCATTTTGCACAAGAGGTATGTATAAAATCGCTGGAAGTGGCACAATTTGAGACAACACTAAGAATAATTTGTATAGAAGCTTCTAACATCACGTGGTCACTTTGAGAGAAAATTTTGGGTATGTACAAACTTTGATGAACCACACCTCAAGTCTTTATTTTTAATCATTGATCTCAACTAGACTAGTATGATGTTGATGGGGATAGAGCACAAAAACCATAGTAGAAAGGAGAAGATTGAAGAACCAAATGAAGAGAAATCATCTTTCTCCAAATTAAAGAAAAAAAAAAGGCTGGTGACCACTGAAAAATCAATAACCCTATTAAGTGTTGTGATTATTGTCATATACTTGGCAACATAAACTAAAATTGTTGGAATTGCGCCCTAGCTCTTCATTGAATGATAGAATAAAGATTAAAAGAAAACATAATAGCTATTATGGTGGACAACATTGTTCTAGTCCAAAGGACAAGGCACACTCCTTTCCATCCCTGGTAGCAATGCCAAGGATATAAAGTGGGTCATTTTCCAATATGGGCACACGAGAGTTCACCCAAATGATACAGATCAAGCACAAAAACTTATGATTGAATACCTTACCCCACTCCGATCTTTATCCTTTGGATTGTAATTATAAGGGGCCTGAGATGAAGATTGATCATCAGTATTGCTTAAAGTATGCAATTACGACAGCATTCATCAATGAGATGATATGCAAAGTGGTTCTACTATACATATGCCAAGTTCTCTCAAGGAACTTATACCAATGTAATAGGTACGGGATACTGCAGAGATAATTTTATTAGTATTAGATTACAAAAGAGGAAAGATTTTTCAGCTAAGAAAAGATACAATGTATCAAAGGTAGACATAGTAACAGGAAGGAAAATCATACAAGTCATAAATTCGTGCCATTACTAGTTTGTGGTGTTAAAGAAGGAGAAGCCATGCTCTCTCTACCTTTGGCAAAGGTGACATCCAAATTCAAAAGTTGACTATGGAAGAAGACATACAACCCATCTCTAACACACCAAAGCAAAATCTGCCAATGTATCGCAATTAGGTCATAAGATTGACTCTACAAAAGTGAAAAAAAGTAAAATATTGTCAATGCCATGTATGGCTTTAGCAACTCAAAGATATTCAAAAGTAAAAAAACTCAATCTTCCAAAAGAGCAATGGAGCAAGATCTTTCATAAGTAGAGAAACCTCCATTATTAAAGAAAGAGCCTGAAAATCGACCCATTTGCCAATTCAAGCAAGAAAGGGATATAAAGAAGTCAGTGTCTTATTAAGCTCAAAAAAGCAAGAGATTATCAAGAATACTAGTTAAATAAAGTATGCCCAACCTATGACTTTAGATATTTGTAAGATGCTTCTAAAGATGAAATTGTACCAAAACATCATGAATTAGGAAGCTCCCAAAAGAAAATTCGGAATTTTTTTTTAGAAACTTCATAAACATCAATGGCAAACACAACAAAGTGATATAATAGGGAAGTTGAAAAGTCAACCTTCCCTCATATGAATTTATGATTTCATATTAGTTAAATTTCCTAAATGAGGGATCCATGATCAAATAATCAGATTTATACGTGATAATCAAGTCATTTATGATCACAATTTTGGGCATTAAATTGATGAAAGATTAAAGAGATCATATTCATTAAAGTTTTAATGGTTTGATTTCTTCACGAAAATTGTAGATTGTAGGGATTTCTCATATCACACTCATATCACACTTTTGAGATCAAGGAGGATATTGCCAAGAGTCCGTAGGGATGATCAGTAATGTAGAACAGGTATGGGGTTTTGAGTTCTATGGGTCTTGAAGAGCAAATCGTGAAGTCTAAACAACAGCTTTTGGTTCTTAGAAGTCTTGGACAGCAACTTGTAATGTTGGGGATCTCCAAGGACAAAGGTGAAATGAAACTCCGATCTTAACTGAACAGCAGTTGGGAGGCCTTCTTGGACCGCTTCCTTGCTGATTTTGACGCTCCTGGAATGGTGACAGTAGCCGGTGATTCTCCAATCAACGGGACAGCAGCTAGGAGATCTCCCTGGACAGCTTTGTTGCTGATTTGAGCACTCTTGGACAAAGGACAGCAACCTGGAAATTTCGAAACAGTGGACAACATGTGGGAATGCAGGAAAAATTCTATAACACATACTTGTTAATGGCGAATGGCGCACCATGGCGCAAAGGTCCCATTGAAGCCATGGCGCCATTTTGAACATGGCGCAAATTATACAAGAATTATAAATAACAAACCAATCAATTTGCTCAAGCATTCACCGAAACAATTTATTTAAACAGATAACCTTGTTATACTTTATGGAATGTTTGTCTATCCTAACATATCCTTCTACATTCTAAAAACTATCTACTAGCTAACTAACATGCTAAGAAAATTACCACATCCAATCAAGATATCACTTCAGTCACAATCATATCAAGTCCATTACTAAAAAAAGTCACTTCAACTTTCATGTTCTCCATCAAATATATGCCTTCATACAATAAATTCCATTGAGATTATCCTTTAACCTGTCTCTAACAATTTCAAGTCCAATAAATAGTCAATCTTCATACAACTCAAATATATTTAAATGAAAGCAAATAGCATTAAGAAGATAAAAATATGCAATCTAACATTTATCTTAACACTTTTAATATATTTAAAAATTAGAAAATATATTATCTTAAAAATTAAAAAAAATAAATATAAAAAATATTTATAATTACATTAAAAAAATTTTAAAACAATGAAGCGGGCTATTTTTTGCCGTGCGCCATGTGCCATGGCGCGCATGCGGCGCAAACAGCGCATGCCATTTTGAACGTCTGCGCCGCACCATACGCATGGCGTTGTAGGTGCGCTGCGCCACGCCATGGTGCGCGCTATTTTGCGCCATTGACATCTAGGATTTGAACTAAGATGAATGGATACTAAGGACTTAAATGAACCATATGGAACTAAACATGCACTGTGGACTTGAACTGAATATAAATCTAACTCAAATTTGAATAAAGCAATAAGACTTAAGCCATGTGCATAATAATTTCAACCTTAATTTGATGAATGCATGATCGTAATAAAAAATATATAAATTTGATATGGTAATTTTGATTATGCAAATGAACATCAATAAATAAATAAGGGTCTCGTGTATTCCAACTTGGCATGTTTATAATTGATTCATATATTGATCCCAATCATGTATGTGGATGATTTAAAGGAATGGCAATGATTGCAGTTGTCTACTCTTGAACAAAGGTAAGATAAATGCAATGTACATCATGATACGTTCATGATCATGATGTGGATGATGAACAACAAATATAGCACATGTATTCAATCCAATATAGCTTGCTCCACAAGCATTGAAGGACAATATACAAGTGAATACATTGGTCTTCTATGACGTAGGGATGATGTACAGTGAATGTGATAAGACCCTACAATTCATATGCAAGTAAGAATCATGAATTCACTACAGATATGAGTACCAACCAACAATTGTAAGAGTATCCATAAGCATTTATAAAGGTTTGTCACATATGTGGTAGTTTACCCCGGGTGAGAAACCATGCTCTAATACCAAACTGATGTAGAACGGGTATGGGGTTTTGAGTCCTATGGGTCTTGAAGAGCAAATCGTGAGGTCTAAATAGCAGCTTTTGTTTCTTAAATGTCTTGGACAATAGTTGGGAGGCCTTCTTGGACAACTTCCTTGCTTATTTTGACATTCCTAGACTGGTGACAACAGTCTGTGATTCTCCAATCAACTGGACAGCATCTAGGAGGTCTCCCTGGACAGCTTTGTTGCTGAATTGAGCACTCTTGGACAGAGGACAACAACCTGGAATTTTCCAAATAGTGGACAGTAGGTGGGAATGCAGGAAAAATTCTATAATAGCCCTTGGGACTTCTCTGGACAGCCGTAAAGCAGGTTTGGATGCTAGGGATTAGGTGAGGGGGTTTGATGGCTTGCCTAATCAATAACTTTCAATTAGGATTGATAGATTAAATCAATGCTCATTCAAATTTGGATTGTCCTAAATTTAGGGAGTGATTATGGACCATTAATAGCATGGATTAATGAGAAAGAGGGAGGGGTGGGCCGGCCTTGAGAGGAGGGGGGGGAATTGTGTCCAAATTCAATGAATCTGAACCAAGCAATGAATTGTAATTAATGATTAAATCTGAGAATTAATCTCAGGTTTATGGTGATTGATGATTATTTCCTTCAAGGGCATAGGCTTAATTAAAAAGCATTTGAAATTCAAATTATTTGAAATTCAAATTATTTTGAATTTGAATTCAAATCCTTTCCTAAAACACAAGGGGCTAAATATGGAAGGTATTAATGAGGAAGTTAATGAGGGATCCAAAGCTTTCCTAAATTAATAAATTAAATTTGGAATGAAATATTTCATTCCAATTTAATTCAAAATTTAAATAGGCTTTGAATTAGTAAGTTTTCTAAAATAGGATTGATAAATTAGGCAACTATTCAAATTCAAATAGATTTGAATTTGATCATTAAGATAGCTACCTAAAATATGAAAACTAATTTAGGAAAGACTTGATGGCAAGTGGAGATGGGAGGAAACCAAGTGGAGGGCCGGCGACTTGAGGCTTGGTTGGAAGTGGTGGTGGAGCTAGGGCCGGTTTGGTGGATGTAGGGAGAGAATGAAGATGACGACTAGGAACAACAAAAAGGAACAAAAACAAAATATAAAAGATAAAACCGCGAGCCTTGAACTCTTCCAAAGTCTGACGGGTGATACGTTACCCTTCTCCAAGGGGCTTTCACGCCACGAGCCCGGACCCATCCTGCGGCTGGTGGAAACTTCACTTCCCTCCCATAGAAATCTCACCCAAGTTCTCTCCAAAGAACACAAGTGCAAACAAAATTTCTTTTCTTAATAATTCATCATTGATCTCATACAAGAGCAAGAGCCTCTATATATAGGCCTTAAAGAAAATGAAAAGACAACTTTTCCCCTTGGGCTTACATAAGACAAGACCCTTAAATAAGGGTAAAAAACGAAAATTGCATAATTAAAAATAAAAATACAAATAAAATTTAAGATAACATAGGATGATCACGACCGTCGATCTTCAGCTCCTCCTCGGATAGGCATGGACGGTTGGATGTCCGCATCAATCAAATTGCCAATCAAAGATCATATGAAAGATATCATGGCACTCAAAGCAAAAGCATTGGATGCAATTCCAAATAATAAACATAATTAGTTAAAAGCAGTAAGAAAAGTCTTCCACCGTCGATCTTCAGCTCCTCCTCGGATAGGCATGGACGGTTGGATGTCCGCATCAATCAAATTGCCAATCAAAGATCATATGAAAGATATCATGGCACTCAAAGCAAAAGCATTGGATGCAATTCCAAATAATAAACATAATTAGTTAAAAGCAGTAAGAAAAGTCTTCCACAGTGGAAACTGCCGGAAACCGTTAGTTGATTAATAGATAAACAAAAAATCTCTAAAAAGCTTTTCAAATAAGCTCTTGTCTTTTATTGTAGACTTAATATCATAATATTAAGAAGTTGGCTATGGATCATAAGATTAATATAATTGGAAGCCCCCCACCCCCCACCCCAAAAAATAAAGAAACAAACATGTAGAGACAGACAAATGAAATCAAGAACAAATTTCAAAACTATACAAAGAAAAAATATCAAAATCCTAATAATTTTTTATATACGTTTTGTAAGCAATAATCACACTAAGACAATAACAATTACACCAAATAAAATACTAACAATAATAATAATTATTATTATTATTATTATTATTATTATATCTAAATTATCATAATGCTAACTATTTATATTAAGAATTAGTTCTATTTCTTATTGTTATGATTCCTCGATATGGAGGATATCTTTCTTATTGCATTTCGTTATTGTTCTCTTCTTTTATAGGCACAAATATACTTGTAATATGAAGGCAAACGACTAAAGATATAACCCCTTTCATTTCTCTTCCATCTAACATGATATCGGAGATATATTCTAGGATCCTCATCTTCTCTAAATGTCTTCCTGTTGTAGTTACACTCATCAAACTTTTGACTCCATTAACTTGTTCTCACACTTCCCTTTGACGTCAACCCATCCATGCTATAATAGCTTCTTTCTCTATGAAATTCACATAAGACCATCTATGTCGCATTGACATAAGCAAGAACCTAATCCGTCAATATTTTTATCAATATTACTCGTTGATGCTCTTCGTTGATATCACCATCGATGTTCTCAATCAATATACTATTTAAGGATCTTATTCATGTCTTCTTTGACAAAAGATCTCATTGTCAACTATCTACATTCAATTTGCACTATAATTATTTTAAGGATTGGTCACACTTACAAAGCCGACCCCATATAGTGGGATAAAGGATTTATGTTGTTGTTGGTCACACTTTTACAACATTTGTAACCTTTGGGCAGCAAAATCATCTATTACTTAAGCTATGATCACTACTATTTCCAAATTCAAGTTAAAATCTTTTATGCCACACTGAGTTTATAAGGGAGTGCTACTATGTACTAATTATTAAATGTGCTGACTATTTAAAAAGTATTTGCATTATTTATTACTAATATATTTTCTCATTACGAAGGAAATTTATTTTTCTTGTTCTCTTATTTTGCCTATAAATATGTATATAGGCACAAATATATTTCAATGAAACTAATATAGAAGATATTTAAATTTTTGGAATGCAAATCAGAGTATCATACACTGGGTGATCAGCTGCCTTAGCAGCAGCTCTTATGAAGCAGTAGCAAATTCCATTCAAGAAAGATGAAAATAAGCCAAGTAATACTGCATAAATAGTTTGGCCTCCTGTTACCAAAACTTCATTGAACATATCACCAGCTTCAGCAATATTTCCTGAATAAATATGAAATTGATTAGCTAGTGTAGTAAACAGGAACATAAATGACAGACTTCTTTAGAATTCCATCTGCACTACAACATATGAACATATGCTTGAGCATTAGATGCAAATGAAAAATCAACATAGCATTGTCCAAAAAAAAAAGGATAAATAAATGAGCAACTAGAATTGGTGCACAAATTAACACACTAGATTTTACCACATAAATAGGAAGCCAAATTGGGGTAAGGCTAAATATAATAATGTGATGATGCCTGATTGATTGCTTCCAAAAAGGGAAAATGACCAAATAGCCCCTTGACTCTTTATGAATAATCAAAATAGTCTCCAACTATATTAAATGGTAATTTTGATCTCTCAACTCCTTATAGAGGAACCAAAATAGTTCAACTATGAGATTATTTTGATTCCTCTTTAAAGACTTAGAATGACCAAAATGACCCTTTAGCATAATTGGGGTCCTTCATAAAGAGTCAATGGACCATTTTGATTATTTTCTCCTTCCAAAACTTTACATTTAGTTTAAGCCAATATCTTAGGATTTCTCAAACCATAGCATAAACATTATAGTAAGCATTTAATTCATAATCGAACTGGGTTGGCTTGGTTCGCAAGACTAATTTGAATTAAACCAAGCAATTAGGTCCTTCTAAGCTAAAGCCTATTTGCAATCGATATTGATCGGCTTTAGTCGAGCCTAAGAAATATGATATGGAATTAAATTAAACCAAGACCAATTTCTGATGGATTTTAGTTTACAACGATTTACTTCAAATTTAGTTTACATATGCGTGAACTATATTAACCGAGTTTAACTAGTTACTTAGCTAAGGTTTAGCCTACGTTTGGCATTGTTGTTTGGTGTTATACGATATTGTGTTGCATAGTATTTTTCACATTGTCTTTCAAACAAACAAATAATTATTTAGTTAAATAATGTCAAGGTTATTATTTAAAGCACTGCAAGTGATATTGAAGTAATTATCATGTATTTGTTACCGCATGTGATGATGATGTTATAATTGGACTTTGGATATACTCTAAACGTAATTATACAGAGTAATTATACAATAGTAAGAAGATTTGAGAAGGAACCAAGGAAGTGCAAAATATTATTAAGAAATAGATTTATTTTAAATTATTGACAAATATTAAAACTATTGAGGTTTTTGATGATTACAAGAAAACCAAAAGTATTGAAAAGAGCATAGTTAGCAAAGAAAAGGCTATAATTTTAGATGATTTATATAATAGAATTGATATAAACAAGGACAAGTTGACACGAAGAAAGACAAGGCTCTTACATAAGTGGGGTTTAAGACCAATGAAGCAAGAAAAAAGGCAAGATGAGGATGGAGTAGTAGAATGAACATAGGAACAAAGGACTCGTCATGAAGCACATCAAACAATCAAGCAAAGAGTGAGCTAGGACTAATAGGAATAATGTCCCAAACTCCCTTCAAATGCCTCAAGCAATTGGTACAATCCTGAATCAACTATATTGTATGGTAAGAAAGTGTTTCTCATTCAACACCAAATGTGAGTTGGCATACCGCAAATCATTCTCTTCCCAGGACATAAAATCCAACCAGCCAAAGGCAACGACAAAATAAGCTAGGAAGAATTCCCCCTAATTAAATATAAAAATGTCATTTCAAATGGAGACTACCATTAAGCACAAGGCACATTCGAAATCAAAGATCTTTCAAGTAGAGGTTTCTCATCAATGTTCCCCCGACAAGGTATAAGTCTAAGAAATTTCATGGCGAGAACATCAAATCATAGATTGAGTTGTGGAGATAAAGAAGACAAGTGAATCACTGCTATTTATAAAGTGAAGGATAAGCTTATGGCCTCAAACACATTTAAGAAACAAATCAATCATAGTTGCAAGGAGGACAACACATTGAAATGAATTTCATTTTGTAAGCAAACCAACATACGCAATGTGGAAACACAAAAGAGTACTCGTTACCTCTATTCCCAAAAAGTGCTAGAACAATCATTGATCACCTAATCGGGAAAACCAAGTGTCATACAATGTCCAACAACAACTAAATACGTAAGGTGGAAGACCTATAAAATCAAGACGAATCAACAACCAATTTTTTAACACCCAGTAAATTCATTTTCCCCTTGCATCATGATTAAGGGAAAGGCAAGTGTGAAATGAGGGGCATTGTGAGATGGGTAAACATGGCTCATTCGCAAGAGAAAATTTTGAGCTGTTAATGTGGCAACTAATGAGAGATATCTAAGGAAGACTAATATTTGTTAGACATTCATTGTCTAATTACACAATGACAATTTAGCGTTATTAGTTGAGTGCTACCTAACAGGCAACAAATGTCAATCGCATACAGCTAGAGGTAGGGCAACCTAAACCAAGTTCAAAATCATTTAGACAATTTATCACAAAATAATCACCCAAAGTACCAACCTCAACTGATTAAGCTGAGATCATTGACGACTTACCCATTCTCACAAGATCAACTAAGTATGACGCACCAGGGCAATTCCTCATGTCATTAGAAGGATTAAACGTGGCAAGGCATAAGATGTTTGAAATGAATATAAAAAGATATTAGTCATAAAATGGACCTAAGAGATTTTGCATAACCTAAAGATCCTACATAAACTTGCCTATATCATCACTAAGCCAAATAAAATTCGAAAATATTTACACTGAAAAAAACATAGGTGGCTACTCTAGAAGGGTGAACAAAGCAAAGTTGGTTAAATGATCTAACCAACCTCTCTATCAAAACTTAGAGTGCTCAACTCTAGAAGAATGTATAAACCAGCATAGGCAATTAGATGGGACAAACTTTGTAGAGGGGACACAACCTCATAATACAAAGTCAACTAAGTTTCTACTCTATGCAAAGGTACATCCAATCAACATACAATAAGAGATGTTGCCACAATATTGGGAACATAACACCACTTCAAAAGAACATCCCATATGTGAACTCTCCAAAGGAACAAAACAAGAGATCAGATCTATGTTGAAAGGTGAACAACTTGGAAGTATAAGTCATGTATGCCAAAATCAAGCACAACTCAGGCACTAACCCAAAGAAGAACGGGAGGGAGCTTTCGTCTGTGATGGTGGCCATGCCATAACAAAAATATATATAAGAGTATGAATCCTTAAGGACCTAACAACAAAGGAGTTTGATCCCAAAGTAATTGAAGTCTAGTTCTTGGGTACATAGGTAGCAATGCACGGGCTACTCAACTCCAACTTTAAGATAAATTCATAATTTTCTTTTCTCATCTCTCTTTCAAGCTCTTCTCTATCCCACCCCTCAATTTATCCGTGAGCTTCATTCCATCAACGGCCGCCGCCGATGCCCACCGGCCACCCATCGCTGCGTCCCACTGTCGGCCACCATCACAAAGGAACTTAGTTATGGATTCTTAAAGTTATTTAAGCATGGAACATATTAATAAACTACTTTTCATATGTTTTTTTCTTATTTTAAGAAGGCTATAACTTCTGAAGTAGTTGCTTTCATTAAAAAAACTTAGAACTTCCACAGCAGCAAATATACAAATGACAGCGCCAATAACAAGTTTCCAAATGCATTTGGATCTTTGCTTACATCCATTGTCCACTTTTAACTTATGCCTGTTTATTTTTTATTAACTCCTGGATCATTCATCCTCACAGAATGCTATTATCTATTATGAGGAATATTCTCAGTGCCAGTTTCCGGGTTATTGAAAAAAGTTTGCATTCCTTGCTGGAAACAATAGGCCTCAGGCAAGAGAGCTAACTACGATTTAGTCCATATGATGTGAAGCTAACGGCTTTCGTTCCAATAAGGTAATTTATTGCAAATATTCACAAACTGCATTGACGAATCAGGCTAAATGTTCAATTACAAACATTCAAACAATAAATAAATATAATAATACATAACTATAACCACGTAATTTGGGTACAGTACTACCATAACATTGAGCAAATAGATACAGAACGGAACAACTAAATAGAACTGATAATTATGCTGATGCAAAACTTTCCAAAGCCAGAAACACCTTTTTTACTGAAATGCATACCTTGTGTTAAAACTGTAGGCTTGAAAACGAACAGAACGCCAAGGTAACTTAAAGAAAGACCTGATGTAAAAACAATAGCACAAAAAAATTCATTGAGGCTGAAAAACTAAATATGAGCATTCAAGGAATAAAGTCCATGACTTGGTACTACATAGCGATATTTCAAGCAAAGATAAGTTAGAAGAACAACCATTACAAGGTCCAGTTAGGAAGATCTTCAATACATGAACATCATAACCGCAAGATACTATTTTGTCTTCCTTAATATGCATATTAGAAAGCCAAACATAAATAGGGGACCACAATTAAATGGTTTGGTTGGGTTACTGACTAAGCCTAGAATGCAAACAACTTGGCTATCCAAACAATCCAAATAAGCAATCGTTCATTATAAAATAAGCTAGCTGAAAAAAACAATTGGCCGGTTTGATTGTTGGTTTTATTTTATCAAATGTATGAAACACATTATCCTCAAACTCTTAAGGACTGAACAGTTGCATGAATAAATTTTTGCCATTCAAATTCATGCATGACTATTGGATGTTGGGGATATCCAATGCCTAGGAATCCATGGCCAATATATGCAAGCATGCATGTATGTATTATGGATGCACGGCCAATATGTAATCATTTGCTGTCATGCATACATGTATTTGTTCATTCATGCCTGCATGCATGCAGCCATGCATCCAAGTATGGCACCATTGGCAATTATGGACGTCGGTGACCATGCAATATAAATTCATGCACAGTCAGTTGTGATCAGATATTTGCAGAGGCCCAAATGTTGATTGAGGCGGTTAGTTACAAACAATAACTGGGGGCATGCATGCATGAAAGGTGGCAATGGTCAAACATCATATACTGCCAACAAAGATCAATCTTTGGCTGTAGATGATGATAGATGATTATCGGATACCCGAATGACGAGTGCCAGTACATGTAGTTGATCATATATGATTTTATGTATGATAGGTAGCTGACATTCATTGCCCAACTTGACGTTGTTTAATGAAAGTTCTAAATAGTCCAAACTAGAACATTAATTTATTAAAAATCATCAATAAATGATGAAACAATTTTTAATCAAACTGAAGGAACTTATTTTGGTTAATTTGATCAACTGGTATGTTTAAGACCATAAAATGCACAGCTCTAGCATGAAATAAGCAAAGCAGCAATGGCATACAAATCAGCACGGATAAATACCAAAAAAGACTTTTAAACATCTGATTTTTTGCTTAAAATTGTTCATGCATATTAATTTGGCTAAATATATTACAATTGAAAAAGAGCATTTTCTGTAAGTAGCATTCACACATGCAATCCTTGAAGCTCATAATCCCTTGAACTATCAATATTAACTTTACAAAAAGTAATAATCATAAATAAATTCAAAAAATTAAATTATTAAAGCATGTGAGAGCATTGACTTTAGTTTCATATTGGATAAATAAACCAGATGCTGGTGTAGAATATCAAATGCTTAGATGTTATCCATAGGCTTACCCTTTTGGATTGAAAATATATTTTACTATTTATTTATTTGACCAAACGTTATCCCCACTTTATTTTTATCTACCCTAATATGTGGTATTATTGTTGATGGTTCTACAGGAATAGAGTGATTCATACCTTTTTTTTTTAGGCTCCAAGAGGTCTTGACTAACTTATACCTGTGTTGAATAACGTTCAAGTGAGATTAGTCCAATGGAAACTTTATACGGTTGAGTAAACTCTTGGTGCATGGTACTTGATATCGACGAGAAGATTCAATTCTAGGTGAGAAATATATTGGGGTAAAAATACCTTATGTTTGGCTCTAACCCATAGATTTATTGAAAACAAATTTGAACATTTGTGTATCTGGCCCAATTTCAATACCACTTTAGTTTCATCCCCCTTACACAAATGAAAAAACTTTGGGCCATAGAACTAATACAAATCTAGGAAATGAGCTAACTGCTTTTGCTTGCCACAAAAAGGGAGGCTTTGATGGTCTAGGGTGAATTTGTTGAACTTATCAAAGGAGAAGCCACTTAAAGAGTTCAATATTAAGATTGCCATTACAATTAAATAGAAACTTTTGTCGCACTTTCTCTTTCTCCTCCCATCAATAAAAACAATTTATGAATTTCATTGTAGTGCCTCTAACAAGGAAGAGATCAAAGACTATTGGCGCTAATAGTTTTGGTAGTTGACATGAAGTCTTACCTCTTTTCTCTACTTCTCATTTTCTTCTCACTTT
Organism: Dendrobium catenatum; assembly: GCF_001605985.2. Taxonomy (NCBI): domain Eukaryota; kingdom Viridiplantae; phylum Streptophyta; class Magnoliopsida; order Asparagales; family Orchidaceae; genus Dendrobium; species Dendrobium catenatum. The sequence continues at coordinate 285,332 of NW_021529777.1, read as the reverse complement.
TCTCATATGGTCGTTCTTCTCTTTCAGTCTCCAATCATCGGACAACCTCGACAAGGGTTCTATGGAGAGCTCAAGCTTGCTAATAGGGAAGAAACTAATTGTGTGTGTGCGGGGGGGTGGGGGGAAGGCAAGAAAAATATATCAGTATATTACCTAGGTCTCTTATGTCTAGATGGCACATTGCATAAAACATTTTATGAAAATGCGTCACATAGGTTCCAAATTATTTTAAGATTTCATTGTGGTACTTTAGCTTGATTTCTAATCTTCACTATTGTTTCTTATGCCTGAGGACATCATGAATTCACCATTATATTAAGTTATGCAACACTGCACACGATCTTTTTGAATGATTGGATGCATTCTAAATACAATATTGTGCTTCCCTCAAAGATGGGATGTTGAAGATGGTAAGAAAAGCTTTTGAAGAGATCTAAGCTAAAGGTGGCTGAGGATAATCCATTAAGGTATGGGCGAGTCATTCCACCGTTGTCGAATGACAAGATGTAAAAGAGAAAGGCAGCTTCACTATGAATTAAGAGACTAGGATAAATAGGTTTTGGCAAAGGAAGGTGTTGGGGATTATTGGTATCATGGAGATTGTCAGAGAATGTTAGTGATGCAAGCATTAGAGATAGGAGGAGAGGGCGGTGACTACATTAGAAACACAATAGGAAATGGAGAAAATGTATGGTTGTTCTTGCCACTTTTCTCTATAATTATGATTCTATTACATAAAGACCGTCATGTAAGAATCTTGCATGTGAGGGGAGAAAAAGAAGAGCTATCAAAAATATAGATTTACATGAGGCATAATATAAAACTTAGGTAGATGCAGGATATTTAGCCAAAAATAATTACTATATTAAATTGCATTAGCTAATTCAATCTAATTAAGTTAATTAGTGTGATATAAGTTATTAATTATTGAAAAATATAATAGATTCTTGTATCAAACTTTGAATAGAGTTATGGTTTAATGTTGTAAAATTGCAACTTTATCCTTAACAAATTATTCTTTTGAAATTGACTTAATATTCAAATTACATAAATTTGTAAAATTGAAGGAAGATTCGTGATTAGAATAGTTCCATAATTGTGTAATAATTATTAATTCAATATTTTGATTTAACTAAATAAAAAATAAAAATAATTATTATTATTTATTATAATTCAAGCTTTACACTAGATTATGTAGTTCGACACAATTATTTTTATTTGGGTTTTCTTAATTTATATACAAGGGCATTCTAACAAGAACAAATTAAGGTCGAGTTTTTTAACCAAAATATTGCAATTGGATTTTAAAGACACGTGTTTTGTTAACTATTGCATAAACCTTATTCTTTATCATGGTGTCACCCACCATTGACATTTATATATGACCTAAGAATGAATTTGTTGTACTCCATCCATTATATTCAGGCATGTGTTTGCTTAATTAATAAGCAAGCCAAACATAAATGATTTTTTAGCTAGTTAATGAATTTAATATCATTCATGAAGGTTTTATAGTCAATGAACTGAACCTAAGAACATCCCAAATTACTCATGTTCAGCTTGTTTGCATTGCTACATGTGCCATCACTGAAATTCTATCAATAAATTTCCATTTAGTTGGCGTAAACCGTCTACCAAATCTAAGGTACAATATAAATATAGAAGATAGAGTGCACCCTTGGAATTTATTAAAAAGGATAAAAAAGAACGTACAAAACTTATCAAATGGAGAAACCAAAACCAGCTCATAGGTTTCTTGATGCTTCTCGCAACACAAGACCAGCCAAGAAAAAATATCTCACGAACTGATAAACCTAGATAAATCATCAAGTTATTCACAACATGATAATAAAAATTTACTCCAATATACTGCTAGACATACACCGTTTCTCCATCTCTTCATAAGTACTAAGAATTTAGCAAATTCATTAAGCAAATTCCTCCTTTGCAGATATATCAAAGTGGCAGTCCAGTTTTTTTTTTTTTCTTTACCCGAATAAAAGAAAATTCTCTGTTTATGACTACTCATAACACCTCAAATTTGTTAATACTGATACGAAGAGTTAAATATAGAATTGCACACACTTCAAAATGTAGCCGATGACTTACTTAAATAGGTAAGCCCTATCATAGAAGTTATTCTACCAATCAGTCTTATCAAACAATTTACAAATTAAAATTTATTCAGTTCCTCAAAATCAGCGCCAAAAAAATTTTCACTCTTTAACTATGAGGTTCACCTTCATCTTTTATGATCTTCCTCAGCTGATGAAGGTTAATAACTGAACTTTTTTTATATTATATCTGAAGTCCACCGTGTAATAGGCCAACCTTTTGTACTATCTACCCTCCACGAATATCCAGAGGATCATCTTACCAGCATAAACACTCTTCTACATAGGCTTCTGGATTAACATCATTTAACATAGCAGACAACAGCTAAGCAGCTAAGAATAGAAAATAAAAAAAAGCTTCGGGAACAATGTAGTAATCATGTTAAAAAACTCCAAAAAAACGGACTCATACCTCCAATATCTGAAAAAGCCAATTTCTCCTGTAAAATGACCTTTGCACCAATAGATGCTACAATTGGGGTAGCAAAGTTCAGACAAATAGCATATGACAGCGGTAGATTTTTTACACTGAAGGTAAAAAAAGGACAAGCCGCAGTTACTCAACCGATAAATCAACAAATTTAAGATTCCGTAAAATGAAAGAGTTGAGGATAAACTATTATGGAGGTATTATGGCATTGAAATGTATTTTCCTTGAAAAAAAGAACTTGACATAAAATGATGTATTTAAGGAATTGCAGAAATATAACAAAAAAATTAAGGCTGTATAAAGTGCTAAGCGACCTCAAGGCTATATTGTTGCCCAACGCTTGAGGCTAGGTGCTGCCATGAACGAAGTAATGCACTAAAAAGGAAACGTCTTAAGACAGAGTAAACTTATTATAATTATGATGAATACTTGTGAAGGGTATGAAAAGATAACCAACACAAAACTACATTTTTCTAGTTGGTCACTATAAGTATTCTTTATTTTTAAAGTATTCTTTCATTGCTTTATTTTATTTTATTTTTCTTTCAAATAGCTGAAAATTACTATTATTGTGCGTATCATTATATTTGCTAAAATTTATTTTTTTCTGGTTTAATTTTGCTCCCAAAGAATGCTTTTAATAACACCGCATTGAACTACATTAGGCAAAACAATGGATTTTCAAATTCTATTGCGTTCCAGGCACAAACATTAACAAAAACGATTTTCATAAATAGTACAATTTAACTGATTTAGTTTGTAATATGTATAACTTAAAGAAAGTAAAAAATCTCCTATTTAATATTTGATCTTCAGCTTTATTCATTATCTCTTATCCTCATTGAATTTGTATCATATTCCTTTTCTCCGCATTTTCATGCTCTTCATCCTCAAGACTTAATTGCTATAAAATTTGAAGCCCTTACGCAAACATTTAATGCTATTTTCAAACCAATCTATGTCAAATTGTCATTGTAAAAAACTAACTCATCCTTAATGCTTCAAGGATGCACATCTCTAATTAAGAATTTCGGCATGGTTTCCAAATGATTCTGTTCATTTCCAACATGAGAAAAACTCATCGTCTCCCAGAAGCTATATAGTAGATTTTAATAATCACGGCCATCAATCATTAAGTCGACAAATTATTCAGTGCCAAGTTTTGTGGGTGGTGGGTGCGATGCTAGTATTGGTGGCTATGCGTGTTTGTATATATATCACTAGACATGATCAAGGGTATATTTGAACATAGTTTGTTGGATTCTTTAAAGTAATCCTTTGTTTAATACAAATATACTTAGCTATAATATGTTTAAGTTTAGGATATCTGGATGACTAGGAAAACTGATATTGGTTTGTTCTTAATAGTTCTCATTTGTATGATATATAACACTTAAACTTAGTGGTTGGAGAGTGGTTACATATGAAAAGAACATAAAAGTCGCATTCAAGTTTATATATACACTACAGAGAAAGTAATGCTTCAGTCCTCAAAATAAATGTTTGTATGGTATGATTTATGTACCTTAAACTTAAGAGTTTGATGAGTACTTATGTACGAAAAGAACTCAAAGTCACATAAAAATTTATACATACTTTACAAGATACAAATTTATACATACTTTACAAGAAAATCAATGCTTCACTCCCCAAAATAAATTTTTATTTAAATCATTGCCTTGTCATTATCCACATAGCAATGCCACTGCCTCAAATAGAAATGTCACTACCCTGCAGCAGCTAACTAGCATCTTATGTCTCCCAATCTAGAAACATTTTTTAGGATTTCCATTATAAAATAGTAGAATTACATAATGAGTTATTAACTATTAATAATACATAACAAATTCTATCAAACTTTGCAAAAAATAGAACAATTATTTAAATCTGTTTAACATTCCCTTAATATTCCATCAATGTAGTCCACCTGCAACAATCCCTCCCCTCCACATCTTTTGATAGCAATGGGAAGGATTAATGACATATAGGTGAGTAGCTACCAAAAGTAAACAGACGTAAAACAACTACGAACTAATGATGCATGATGGTCGCAATACGAGGAACTAAACATAGGAGCTGAAGGATGGATATGGCGATAAGTGGGGTGTGATGCAAACTAACAACGGGGACAATTGGCAGTAGTACATTGGCATCACATGTGTGACAAGGACAATTGGCAGTTGTACATTGACATCACATGGCCCACAAAGAAAAAAAGAGTACTCTAGGAGTTTCCAATACATGGATGGCAGCAAAACAGATGACACAAGTACAAAGTTATGACTAACCCCTTATTGACTAGCGCTGGGGCTGCGAATAATCATAGAGTGAAATATCAAGATGGAGAAGATTTCTACTAAAATAATGATATTTTAGAATCAGGTGGGATCTATGTTATTACACTAGCTTCAGTATCACAGTATTAAAAATATCTACAAAGTTTCAAACTAATTTATGTGTCATCAACAAATAAAATTATGAAATAATCTTAAATACATAAACCCTGCATTGATATCTATAACAATCCAACAATTTATAAGCAGCATCTTTCCATCTACAACAATCAAACCATTTTTGGACAGCACCTTTCCATCTATATATTTTCGGCAATCCGTTGATAGTAGCATTCAATTTTTGCTGTATAAAGAATTTGCATTTTAGAATTCCTTTCTTACCCATTTTCCACCAATTATGTGTAGTTTCTTCTTGTTCTGCTTTAAACACGTGAAAAGAGCATAAATTAAGTCATAAACTCTCATATTTTCTTATCTCCTTTCTTCTAATTCTAAATTTCAAAACATCATCAAAGCTAATAAGGTTCTACCCCCCATGAGGATGATGACACATTCAATATGGAGTCTCTCCTCCAAACTGACAGGTCCTTCACCAAAACTAAAAGCTAGTCTTCATCCAATAAGAGTGACAAAAACATATATTAATGATCCTACTAGAAAAAAGATGATGGCAGTTGCCACAAAGAAGCCAGTGGTTAATCAACTGACAACTTCAATGTTAGAAATCAACTTTAAAATGATAAATCAATATCTAAAACATGATAAATCTATGATAAAATACTAGATTGAAAATTTTCAAAGAGTAATATCAACAAAGACAAATCATCACATCTCTGCTTCTAGTCATATTGACAATTAAGTCAAATACAAGCAATTATTCTACTGATAGAAGCTTATTCTGAAATATTATTGGCATGAGCTTGGTTGTTCAAAAAGATAAATTCTCAAATGCCCTCATCATACACAAGAAAAAAAAAACTACTACTTAAATGGTAGAGTAAAGAGCATTAGATCATAAGATAAGAGACAAAATATCTTTTAATATTATTGCCCATGCCATAAAAATTATAATGTTCAAATTACAAAATGGGTCAACATCAACTATGGTCAAAATAGGTTTTGTCATTCTCTTAAAAAATGACATTTGACAATATGCTTGTGGCGTCTAATCTAAATTGCAACTTATTATTAATATGTAAGTTCATCTAAGAAAAAAATTGTATAGCTAATTTCTCCTCTAATCTTTATCACTAATAGGATTAAAACTTAAGAAGTAAAACAAAATTGTGTTCAAGAATCCATAAATAATGATCTCTCAAGCAAGGTATGAGCTCAAACAACTGGTTGTATATCCACCAAAACCTCCACTTTAAACTCCAAGCACACTTAAAAAATGATAGTGATGTTTAGCTTAGAACTATTTCTTTACAATGAAAAATTAATTCCTTCCCTATTCACCAACAAAAATTCAAAGGATTGTTTGTATAAAATTAGCCATCTAACTAAACACACTCGTATTTCTTATTCCAATCAAACCTACACATCTTCACAATCCTTTGCTTTAGTCCAAAATGATGTGTGGGGGCTATCGAGAATTAAATTTCTAGAGTTAGATGGTTTATTTCTTTCATCAATGATCATACCATCTCACCGGATTTTTTTAATGAAAGAAAATATGAAGAGGAACAAATTTTAAACTTTTCAACACCATGATCCACTTAATTTCAATCCAAAACTCACATCTTAAAACCAACAATGCCAAAGGATACTTCAAATGTATCTAAAAAATTCTCTCCTCCACCAAAGAATTATCTACTGAAGTTTATATGTCTACACCACTCAATAAAATATTATTGTTGAAAGGAAAATGAACATCAACTAAAGGTTGCTAGATCAATAATGTTCCTCACAAATGTTCTTAACTACATGAAAAGCCGTCCTAACAAATACGTATCTCATATTCTCATCAATAGAATTCCTTTAAAAATACTATAGTTTTAAAATAATATTCAAACCCTTCTTTATTCATATCCAAAAATCAAAGTTATCTCTTCTATTCCCTTAAAAAAAATTTGAATGCTCAATTTTTATTCGCATTCTTTCTTAGCATCAGTGCATTGAATACTCATATATATATATATATTTATATAATTCCCCAATTGATAGATAAATTTAAAATTATATGGACAAAACCCTATCTTGAACACAAACTTCACAACTCCAAACTTGAAATTCAAAGGAAGAAAATTAAAGAATAAGAATATCAAATTGATGGACAATGAACATTTCTCATTACCCTCAACCTCAATAGAAAGTACATGGTATTGGCCATCAATAAAAGTGCACACCTATATTTAAAAATTAAAACACACACACACACACAAATAAGGTATGTAAACTCAAAATCTCTGCAGTCTCAAACAATCCCTTCATACTAGCTTGACAGATTATCCAAATATGCATAAAAGTGTGGATACACTAAGTGCCAAGCTAATCACACTCTTAAGCAACCACTCACCTAAACAAATTTAAAAAATATGTATATATGATTATGATTGTGTACATAGATGATATTATATTGACAAGTGACTTGAGGAAGAATTAATTAGATTAAAAGGGTTTCTAGTATGAAAATTTGAGATAAAATACTAGATAACTCTAAAATCTTTCTTGGTATGGAAATAACATGATCGAAACAAGGTATTCTAATTCTCCAAAGGAAATACATTCTTTCTGTACTTCAAGAAACAATAATTCTTAAATGTAAGCACACAGACACTCCAATGGACAAAAAAAATCAGATCACTACAAACAACATGCCCATCAATAATGGTAGGCATCAACGCACTATGAGCAAACTCATCTACATTGTTTCCTTGTTGATGTTGTAAGACAATATTTGAATAACCCTATTGAATACCACACAACAACTGTTAATTGCTTCTAAGGTACCTCAAACTGACACAAAGAAAGCGCATGTTATACAAAAACACCCAACTAGGAAATAGAAATTTTCACTGATGCTAATTGGATTGGAGACACATTAGACAAAAAATCCACATCAGGTTATTATACTTATGTAAGGGGAAACCCAATTACATGGAGAATTAAGAAATAATATGTGATCACAACTCTCAAAAAGAAATGTTAAAGCTGAATACTGATAGATCGGTCCAGCCGGTCCAAACAGGACCAGCTTATGGATACAGAGGCAGAATTCTCCACCTCCTGCGTATGCCGAGCAAACCGTCAGGTTCCAAAGAGCTTTTCAGGAAGGTTTTTTGAGGCAGTTGGGAGGGAAAATTGAATGTAGGGATTGTTTAGAGATTTCCTTTTGGATTGTATGAATTAAATAATTTGTTTTCCTACGATTAGGGCATCTTGAATTTGGCTGAAATTTGAGCTCTTAGGTTTCTTTTGGGCTCTAGCGGCGTCTAGAGATTTGGGAGAGATAAATCCTCTTCTCGAATAGAGGATTAATTGTATCTTGGTATTTTCCGTTTCTCTTATCAAATAATACAAATTATCTATTGTTTTCGTGGTTTTTTGTTTCCTATCAAATACATGGAAATAGCTATTAACCCTATGAGTTTCAACTTGCATTAAAATATTTTAATGATCAAAACATAATTTGATAAGAATTACTAATGTTTAAATAAATTTTGTACATGTTTAGGTATTAACATTTTACGCAGAAATAGGAAGAACAACATATCCATTAATAATGGTAGTGGAAATGATAATGAATATGATCAAAATCTTATGATTCTAGTGGACCTTGGTATATTTAGTCAACAAAGGCAGTAGATCCAACCTCACCGAAAGATCTTTGTGGACAAGTATGGGTTATTTCATTAAAGAAGACCTAGTAGATCTAGAGTGGATATTTGCCTAAGGAAACCACTTTAAATCAATCATAGCTAACAAATGGGCATGTTCCATATTAGGTGTTTCATATTGTTGACTCCAAAAATTCATACCCCGGCCTCTCTACGCCCCTTTTTCCTTTTTTTTATGGGTCGTCGAGGAGAGTTTTAACGAGTAACTTTCGAGGCAAATTTTCAAAAGACATATTGGGTTTTGAATAAGACATTACCCAAAAAATGTCCTCATTTTGTGAGGACTTTATGATATGAGTTCAGGTTTCCTATAGGCGCAAGCCCCTATAGTTAATTATCCCTCACGATATTGAGAGAGAACTTTCAATTAAGGCTAGTCAAATACATAATATTCGATGTATAGTAGCAACATGATTGAGTATTTGAAAATTTAATTTTTTAAAATTAAAAAATTTACCACCTTGCACTTAAAGAGGATGGCAGGGGGAATGATGATAGACGCGATCAAGATCACATAATTCCATCATCCCAGATCATTATGATCCATAGTCTACTTAGTTAGAGGAGGTAATCGACCAAACCTGACATAAGGATCCTTGTCAATAGCCATGGGTTGTTTCATCCAAGGGTACCATGTTGACTGGTATGAATATTTATCTAAGAGGATAAATTTGAAGCTACCTTAGCCAACATAGGGCTTTGTGTCCTATCGATCATATCTTATTTAATCATTACTCAAGGATTTAACATCGTTGGGGAACATGCAGACTTTGACCATGACCGTAATTTAATGGTGCCATTTGGCGGTAAGACCAGCTAGTCAGAGGGTCCCGATCATAATCGTTTACCTGTGTGTCATTTGGCGGCAAAACTACCAGTTAGAAGATATGTGTCACGTCCTTACTGGCAAAAGACGGATTGAGAATGAATTCTAGTGATATTCTCGACTAGATATTTGCTCTTTGTGAGCTGAAGTGATTTTCACATTTGTCCACCTATGCAAATTGTTGTAAAGGGTGGATGTGTATTTTTTTTCTTTAAGCATTTAGGTGTTTTATTTCAAATTTAAATAAATCATTGGAAATTTTGAATATCGAATGAGAATTTAAGAGGCATTTTAAATATTTGTGGTCCCCTCTAGTTGAGATTTTTTGTTAACATAGCCATCATTGGAAATTTCATGGGCAATTTTATGTTCTCAGTTGAACCTTGTCGACACTGTACTTACTGACAGAGGATCAGGTTCATTGTAAGTTTTATGCCTCTGTTAGTGAATTTTTTTTTATAGACCTGTAATGCCTAATATGAAAGTATTAAAACAAATATTTTGGTCGACGTCATGATCGTATATTTGTTCAATAGTTCAAGTCGGGTCGACTCCTATCTATTCACATAGAATGATTGAACTCGAACTTAGGTTCATTTTTTGACCCATGCAGCATCATCAAAGGTCACATGTGTGCATACAACATGCTCGTCAGGTCCCATGCAAGTATATACTTTTATATGCATTTTGTATTATGTGTTTTATCTTTTGCAATGTGTATATGCATGATGTAACTACGTCAATGCGAATTTCAATGCATGGGGGGTTTCTACAATATTCAACTATAAGTAATTTTGTAGGTGATGATCATTTGGAAAATACACAAGTTTTGTATTTAAGGGCATGTAAACGTCTTATGTCCGCTTGTGCGAGTGTTGCAGATATAATGGTGTGTTATAGTAGCATACTTTCATATGGCGTTTGCAGATCATGGGAAGCGATAACATTAATGTATAATGTATGGTGAATAACTGTTCATGCCTTCAGAGCTAATGCCTTAGTAGTCTCAAGCCTCTCCTGTAATACTCTGTCAATTTTCATGGGACTACAATCCTTTAGAGGTTCAATAGTGAGGTATCATAATCTGATGAGTCCAAAGGCTCGACTGATGTACTATTAATTTCTTTGTCTTCACTTCATCATAAGGTAGTCACCTCGAAGCATGAATAGGACAAAGAGCATGATAATTTTCAGCATCCCAACGACATTCTAGTATCTAATATGCATATGGGATGTGGATGCTTCTCCTAAGTGAGTTGCTAAGTTCATCCTATATTAATCTTCAGTGCTTGTAGGGAATGATACATTTGTTTGTAGGGTAGTATTGCAGTGAGGTTGCTTTATCTGTTACATGCCTTTAGTGCCTTGCACACAAATTTACTATTGTGCTTGTCGCAAGCTGCTTGTACATGTTGGCAGGGAGTTTACACATTCACAATTTACTCATTGTCATTGCTTGCTTGCCTTTCAATTTTCATGGTAGCTACTGCGTATATATGGAAGACAATTGGCATCGGTTGTAGGGAATTGTCACTCTACAATTTTAGCGCTCACGTCATTCTTTTGGTAAGTTAGCACATTCATCAAGAGTTCTTAGTGGGTTAACAAATTCATTAGAAGCTCCCTCCATTGGTGCCTTCAAGCTATCTTCACAAGCCTACAGACTGACTAATATGAACATTAGGAATTCTATGTTGCTTGCGCGTGGGTTATTGGAGGTTTCATTTGCTTGAAGTTCTAGCTGCCACAAGTTCCACTTTGTTCATTGATATTCATTTGAATGGTCCAAACTGTCATCCGGCATTTGTATTTTAGTTATTATTGTGCATTTTAAAGTTTAGGGTCTAGTTCCCTATTGTACATTTTGCTAATTATGTTGAAATCAGGTCCCCTATTAGTCAGAATTTTGGCAGCATCCTGACGTCTCCCCCATTTAGGAAAAATTCGGGGAATCTTAGCCTTCCCACCATATCAAGAAAGATGTGCATGATCAATATCGGATGACACCATGGCCATAGTCTTTAATCCCACTATGTCAAGAAAGGTGTGCATGGCATGTTTAAAAATGCACAATTCTTTCCTTGCGGGCACTGAGGCACGTACAATGGTACTTAAGTGTTGCCCCGCCATACTAGGAAAAGCATGCACAAGGCTTACCTGCCTCGTCTTAAGCACCACAATGAGTTTCCTCCCACCGCGCTAAGAAAAGCGTGCATAGGTGGTTGCTCGTCGCACTGCAAGTGCCGAGGATAGGATTCGCGGGTTTAGTGACATTTATACCTTTGTAAGGAGGCAACGATGACGGCGATGTCGGCCGAGGGCGGCGACGAAGAAAAAATGAACATATATATATATATATATATATTCTTTTTCCTTATCTTTTTTTTTATCTTTTTTCTTCTTTTTTTCTTTTCCTCACTTTTTTTATTTTTATAATAATAAAAGTAATAATAATGATAAAGTATCATTACCATTATTATTATTATTATTATTATTATTATTAGTAATAATAATAATTAAACAACAATAACAACAACCACAAGCCTTTGTCTCACTAGGTGGGGTCGGCTACATGAATCCTTTTTTGCCATTGTGTTCAATTAAAAGTCAAATTTTCATTTAAATCTAATAAGAAATATTATTTCTAATATTTTCTAACCAAGTCTTTTTAGGTCTACCTCTAATCTTTCTTAACATAGTCAAATATAATACCTCAACTTTCCTAACCGGGTCATCGGAAGGCCTCCGTTTAATGTGAGCAAACCATCTAAGGCGACTCTCTCTAATCTTATCTTCCACTGGAGCTACTCCAACTTTTCCTGTATATGCTCATTTCGTATCCTATCTCTAAGGGTCAAGCCACTCATCCACCTAAGCATCCTCATCTCTGCAACACTTAACTTAGTATTATGCTTCTCTTTTAATGGCCAACATTCGGCACCAATAAAGCATTGCAGGTCCTCACCAACATCTTATAGAATTTTCCATTGAGATTGAGGGGGACTTTTCTATCACACAATAAACCCGAAGCATTCCTCCACTCAACCATCCAACTTGAATTCTGTTGATAATATCCCCATCAATTTCACCATCATTCTGAACAATAAACACAAGATATCTAAAACGTGTACTCTTATTAATTACTTGATCGCCCAAAGTCACAATCCCCTCACTAGGTCTATTGCTACTAAAATTACACTCCATATATTCAGTTTTAGATCTACTCAAGCGAAAACCTTTAGACTCTAAAGTTGACCTCCATAATTCAAGTTTACCTTCAACTCCCTCTCTAGTCTTGTCAACAAGAATAATATCTTCAGCAAAAAGCATACACCAAGGTACATCCTCTTGCAAATGTCTAGTGAGAACATCCATGACTACAACAAAAAGATATGGACTTAAGGCTGATCCTTGATTTAACCCAACCGAAATAGGAAAATACTTGGTCAAACCACCTTGTGTTTGAACACAAGTAATAGCTCCAACATACATATCTTTAATGATTTGAATATAAGCATTATTAACTCCTTTCTTTTGAAGAACTCTCCATAGCACTTCTCTTGGAACTTTATCATATGCTTTCTCTAAATCAATAAATATCATATGTAGATCCTCCTTATTCTCTCTATATTTCTCCATTAAATCTCTCAATAAATGTATGGCTTCCATAGTAGACCTACCCGGCATGAATCCAAATTGATTTTGAGAAGCATTAGTATCACGCCGCAACCTATGCTCCATAACTCGCTCCCATAATTTTAAAGGGAAGAGTATAATAATAATTAAACTAAATTAATAATAATAATAAAATTAAAAATAAGAGTATATAAATAAACCTTTTATTGTAGCGACTGGATCGAATGCTTGAGGAGATCAGGTAGCTGTGTGATTGAGCGAGGGAGTTCGAGGATAACATGAAGGGAAGATCTGCGAGCTGTAGGGCTTGGATCGGCAAAGTGATTCAATTAGTGGCTTCTGCATGTGATGAGGGGGTTGAGCTAAGATGCAGAGAATGAGAACGGGAGAGTGAGAAGGATCAGTTGTTGCATGTGTGAGGCTCAGCGGGTGCGCTCGACGAGTTCAAGCATTGAGTGAGAAGGATCGAACGACCGACGAGTTAGAAAGGGCTCTGCAATTGGATCAAATAGGGAAATTGACAAGATCGGGCCTCACGTGCGGCGTCGGGTGTTCAGTCCTAAGGTTCGAATTCGATTGGAAATTGTAGCTGTGGAAGATTTGAACTGCGTCTTGAGGAAGGGTTGGAGGAATCTCAGTCAGAGTGGCATTGACGTGTGACCTGAAGTAGGGATCAAGTCGGACGTCTGATTCAATGGGAGTTCACAGACAACGGTTGAGGTCGGCGTCAGCACAGTGAAGGAATAGGGCATGGTTGAGGGATTGGCACAGTGGTTTGTGGGCATCAGTGTGTTGGGCTTGAGGATTGGCATAGTGAAGGGTTGCAATTTCTAGAGTGCGGGTCGATCGAGGGAGAAAGAAGCGTCAGTTTGGAGTGGAGAAAACGGAGAAGGGTGCAGATGAGGAAGAAACGAAGGAGCTATGGAGTCATGAAGTTGAAAGAAATATGTGAAGGCTTCATTCGATTGGATATTAACGACGAGCACAGAAAGGCATCAAGGAGTGAATTGCGGGAAGCAGGACAAGCGACGTGGGCATCGGATCGTGCGTAGAGGGATACGTGGGATTTGAGCACGACTCTTGTGTGGAGAACAGTGTTGGCACCAATGCCAAACAAATTCGAACAAGTATGCGACGTGCAAAATTTGAGCAGGATTTCTAGGATTTTTCCGTGGAGGTCAACACTTATATCTCAAACTTAGAGATTTGGCCGATGGGAAAATACAATCTTAAGCCATAATCATAATATAATGGTGCCATCATTTACGCTAACCATCCAGTCAAAGAGAACATGCTACATCCTTACTTGTGTGAGATATTTGTGTTGTCATATGGATACACTTATATGGCACTAGCTCTTAGTGAGCTATGGTTGGAATTAAATTTATCATCCTTAACAACTTGGTGCGAAACATGGGAGGTAGCTGCTCAGAATAAAAACCAATTAATTATTGCTTTAAGTATTTTTCTTTTTTAATTTTTTAATTATTTTTGTAATCCTAAAGTGGTTGATCTTGGAGTTTGAGTGCATTTTTATTGTAATAAAATTTCCTTCTTTCGAGATTTATTTTCAACACGGACATCATCAGGAACGGACATATGCACATTAAGGCTAGATCATTATTTCATAAGTTATATCAAACTTTTTATCCATTCAAAGAGAATTGGGCTCAAGAAATTGTCGGCTTACAAACCTTATCCACTTTATTTGTTCACTTGTCAATGAGAAGTCTAGGAAAAACTATATATGCATTTGACATCTAAATTTAATTTCTTCAATATTATTGTGTATCATGCCTTAAATTTGAGGTTGAGCACACATACTAAATATTTGAGAAAGGCCCAAAAAATTGGGACTTATGAGGATGCCTACAGGTAGGGTGCCACATACTTTCTCTATAAATTAAGCTTTCATTATATAGGGTTTTCAAGGCCTTATGCAAATGTATAACAAAATTTACTAAAATAACAAAATAGATAAGACTCAGACCAACACAAAGTACTTACAAAGTTTGGACAAAGTGAATGTATTATCAATTATACTTGCTAACATGAATATCAATCTGACTTTCCATATTCAGGATTTAATATCATATAGACTATAGAGGTACTTTTGAGCCTCTAAAGTTTCTAGCAGGTATCTCTTAAAGTAGAGTTTCAGTAACCACAACACCAGTACAAGTTCCAATTAGAAAGCCAACTTTTAGCCTCAATATAAGATGTTGATCTAATTTTATCAGATGAGATTATATAAGGTTCTTCGAACGGGAATATTACTTTGTTCAATAGAGAGGTCATCCAACATCAGATGACTCATGGATGACTCTTGACAAGCTATAGAGCTTCTCCTGGCCTTCCGGATAAGTATTTTTAACATAACTCACTAGAGGAGAGTTCTTCATATCCCAAGGGAGTTAGCATTGATGGTGTGATTACAACAACAATATCAAGCTTTTCTCCATTTTGTTTTGTTAAGAGTCAAATTATATATAATAAACAAAGGTCATTGAAGGTGTGATTGATCAAATATTTTTATGCTTTATTTAGATATTTGCATTTAAGGGTTATTTGGATTGGCTTTATTAGGTTTTAATCCATGTCTTATTACTTTTATTTCAGTAGGTTTTATAATGGATTGAGGGGATCATAATGCTCGCTCTCTAAACAGAATTAAGAAAGCTGATGTGATAACACAGTACATTGGCTGAAGAAGCAAACAAACTGCAGAAATTTCTTGGCTTTTTGACTCGGATAATAATGTTTAATTTTTGTGTCACTCTTACCTCATAACTGAAGCTAACATGCCGATAGAAGAACCAAGCATTTATATGCCGGCACAATCAGAACCTCTCCTCATAACTTGCTTAAAGGGAGTATGACGTGGATATGTTGATAAAACAAAATGATAAAAGGATGGTGAAAAACTAAGGAGCATAAACTAGAATATCAAAGCAGAGAATTATATGAATGGAAAAAAAAAACTAGTACCAACCTATAAATGAAACTCATAAGTGAGATGAACCCACTCAGGGATCTCAGTATTAGTAGATTTCTTGCATGTTTTGGCGGAAATAATGGATGTCCAACCTTTCTTAGCCACAGAAATGACAAGATCAAGATAACGGTACATCTTGTAAATACAGATTCAAACAGTGGAACCGTCTGAACTGCCCATTAGAAAAAGAGAAGCAAAAAAAAAAAAAACATAAAGATTAGTAAGCATAAAAAATATGCACAACAAATTTTATTCTAATATTTACAACCATAACAAAAAACAATCAAATTTCATAAGATGATACAAAGCAATATCTGACCAAAACAAGCTAGCCTTAAAGAACATTTTGTTTGCAAGTGTGCAAAATGAAGGAATTGATTCCATATGATCAAATTAAAGATATAGATGACACAAAGGAAGAACTCCCCTCCCAAAATTGTAGATAAACAAAAAATAGAAACTAGGAAAGAAATTAACCATGAATTAGTCCAAAAAGTAAAATAAACATTTATATGTCTCTACTGAAGGGTATGCAATATGGTATGCTTTCCGATATGAATAACAGATTAGGATATCAAACCAAGCCAAGTAAAATCACGAAAATACCAAGTAAAATCACGAAATAAATAAATTCACAAAATGTTGTGGTAAGGTGATAGAAGATGGACTCAAAGTTCCAAAGGCGAAACTACCGAGTTTGCACCATAAACTACTATTTTAGTTGAAACAAAAAAACGATGAACATCAAGGACATACAACTCTGATGATCAAGCTTCTAGAATATTATTTACTATGCATTTGTAACGTCTCTTAGTTTGAAACATTTTAATGTAGCCAAGAAATGAAGTAGAATTTCAAGTAGATGGGAAGAGGAATGCCATTATTATGAAAAAAACAAAAAAAAATGGAGGTAAGTGAGGATTCACTCCCCCAAAAATTATGGGGAATCAATCACCTTGACAATCGGCTTAGCATTCAACCAAAGGAAATGCACTTATTCATTACATGGGAGAATCATTCAACTAAATAAAAAGAATCTCTTACTCTCCCTCATCCTTAAGCTCTCCCCAAACCCCTTCCACATTGATATTTATTACAGCCTCAAATATGATTTGTTGACCAATTAAATGAGGTTATTGGTGGTGTGTGGTGGTTGGGAACTACAATAAAATGAGCTCCAAGGTCACTGATAAGTGGTGATTGAAAGTATATTTGCAATCTAATGGGTACTTATTCAAGAATCCAAAAACATAGCATTACTAGAACACGGCATAAATTCTAGAACTACAATGCACCAAAGTGGCGCAGCACATGCCAGTGAAGTATTGGTACAAACATAAACAGCTATGGTTGTTACAGGCATTAACAGCTATCCTTGCATCATCTAACCACTCTTTTCCTTGATAAACTGCTTGCATCACTAGTACATGACACAAATTCTAATACCACAATGAAACAAACTGACAGTGCATGCCAGTGAAGTGTTGGCACAGGCCTTAACACCAATCTTCATAGCTTGGCTTGAATAGAATGCAAACAAATACAACTCATTCTTTACATGGAATACTCATTTATACCAGAAAACAAAAAATTGAAAACATGATGAGACCAAACACAAACAAGACCAAAAAATTCATGTGGTCTTGACTTCAAGGACTTACTATGCATTTGTATAAGTTTCGTTGAAGTTTAGTAATTAAAGCAGTTCAATTAGCATTTGTGATGGAACAGACATAGTAAATTCAGGCTAACCTAGATTATGGAAGAAACCTACAATCACTACACGCCCTCACATCCTTCCTCCTCAACGGAGGTAATAATAATAATATGATATGGGAGAGGGCAACTCGGCCCCCCTTGTGGGGCCTATTAAACATATCATTACATATGAGAGAAGAGGAATTAAGAAATGGATTAATTATGAGATATTTCCTAGTTAACAAGGGAAGATTTGAGGGCTGATTTGAAGGAAGTTAATTAAAACATATTTCCTAATTAAATAGGGATGATTTGGGGGCTGAATTGGAGGAGATTAATTAGGAGATATTTCATAATTGGAGAGTGCTGATTTGGGGGCTGATTTGAGAGGAATTGGGGGAGGGCTGTTTTGAAATTTGTTGTTTTATTGTTTGCTATAAGTAAAAGGATTTATGTTATGTTTGAAGGGAGAATTTGATTTAAGAGTACTGTAGTTTTTCTTTTTTTAAGGGATCCTAGCGGCGTCTAGGATTTGAGAGTGACGGTCCTCCTCTCGAAAGATTACCATTGTATCTTCTTTTGTTCGTATTTGACTTCATATTTGACACTGTTGTTTTTGATACCGAGGCGCATCATAACGCTATCCCAAGGAAGGATGAAGAAAATGGCAATGTAAAAGAGATAACAGTCCAGTAATCTTGTTGCCAAATACATATATTAATACTAAAAAATTTCTAGGATGATTAAACAAGTTAGATGCACGAATTGCATTTAGTGCCCTCAAACAGTCAGACCTATATCATCAAGACTTAGACACCCCTTGTGAGATCAACAGGAGAAATGCAGACTAAGAAAGACTTCAGGTGAGTAAGATGGGAAAGTTTTCAGGGATATCATCAAAGTTAGTTTAGGAACGTATCATATTTAAATCCCAGAACGAAAGAGGTTGTTTAAAATAAGATCCAATCCTATCCAAACTCATTAGAGTAAAGCTATTTTTAGTTTGTGCTCCTGCCCTTTTGACTTGATCTTGCAGAAATTTTAATGTTGCACTTCTCATGGAATAATTATGGAGAAAATATTTATTGTCAGGGCATTTTAAATTCCAGAAAACAGTGCGTGACAACTAAAGTCATCATAGAATATAGGTAATTTCGAGACATTCCAAAGCAATGCGTCTTCAAAGTTGAGTTCATAATGCCTTAAAGAAAAAACTGACCTGGAAATATATCTAACAAAACTTCCATGATGTAGTAAATGGTCGAGGAGGAAGCCATGCATAACAAACCAGAATATTTAGACCCACCCCACGTCCACATGCAAATCTGACTTAGGAAGTTCACCTCTGCCTCAACCAGGGCAAGATTTGTTTCCTGCAGATATTAAGCATGCAATAATAAAGAAATTTACGAAGTGGTCATTATTATTAACTCACAGGAATAAAGGGCAATCCCCATAACCTTTTTGTTATGATTGCAAGCTTTCAAACCAACAAATTCACCACAGTTTTCATAATTAAATGATAAAAACAGTTTTTGAACTTAAGATCTGCTATTATAAATGCAACTACTAAAAAAAAGGGGTCGGTTGGCTATGTGTATGCCATGCTCACCTTTTAATTAATGGGTGTTGTATAGTTATCAAGACATATGGTTGACATAATTTATGGAGTTAATAGGGTTGGCTTACTCGGCTAATGAATTAAAAAAAAAACTAACTACTACATTATCAGATTTGATATGTGGACATATGAGCTTATACTGTTGGGCTTGCTACGTGCAAACAAATCAATTACCAATTTTATCTTTCCTCCTGAAGATTTGGATGTATACCAATATCCTTCAAAGAAATCAATCCAATGTACTTCAATCACACTGAAAACATCAACAATAATCTAGGAAAGCCTATTTGATGATAGATGAGTTCCTTCAGCAACAATTTGTATTCCAAATGCTTAGTATAGTATCATTTGTACCAAGCTACCAAAACATAGGGACTTTATAACATCATGTTCTACATGAATTGGATAATGTGCAGATGTAACATGTTGGAAAATCTGTACATCCAAAAGCCGATTTCTTCAACAGTAGTTAGTGATGCAGCTCTCTAGAGGGTGTGGCGAACAAAAAAAAGTGTTAAGAAGCAAAATTTCAACATGACATTACTTCTACTTTCAAAAAGAAGTCAAATTAAGTTGCTAGCAATAAGTGACATATTACAAGACCCCGTTGAGAATTGAAACCACCAATAAACTTCAGATATCCCTAAAACTAGATGACAAACCTATTGGACCAATGACGATACCAAAAGGGGAGAATATTTAGTGGTCAAAAAATAATTAGAACACGGGAAAAAGGCACACCCAGCTTCACCAGACTAGGAGAGTGAGAGTTAATTAAAAAATGTTAGTGCAGGAAATACTAGAGAAGGTCCATGATATAGATACACAATAGAAATTAGCCAAGCAGAGGGAGGTAGAAACATTAAACTAGGGAGCCCACAACTTTGTGGCGGTCTGGTGCTTCCACTAGCATGCATTAATTCTCAAAGCTCCTGCTTGGCACATCCAACACTATCTATGCTTCTTAAAGCTGGTTAAGCACGTAAGCCTCATAATCCCCATTTATAAGGCTTAAGAGAGAGAGAGAGAGAGAGAGAGGGGGGGGGGGGGGGGGGGGGGGAGGGAACTTAGGTGGAAGGAAGAATAAAATTTGATGTCAAAAGGGTGACGGACCCTTGGTGAGGAATTTCTTGTTGGTCTTCATCTTCCTTAATATTTTGAATGTGTTTGATTTGGTTAATTTCTTCTTAGATACAAAGGAATTGAAGAAAGTAGGACCTTGAGAGAAAAAAGAAATTATTATGGAACAAGAACAATAGCAAGTGTTTGGTATTGTAGCGCTTAGGCACTGCAATAAGAGAGAGAGAGATAAAATAAAAGGAGAGGAAGAAGAGAGAATAAAGAAGAGGGAATCTTTCCAATTCATTTCATTATTTAGTAATTGTAACGCTTAATTTTTTGCACAAAATTTGAGGACGTCTACAAGTCAATTTTCGACCAACACCCCCCAAATCATTGACTAACACCTCATATTCTTGCCATCGTTTCCAACAAATGCTCACCGCCAACATCCCAACAACCGACCCTTGTACAATTGACTCTCATTTGATTCACAACAACTAGTGTTGCCCCACAAATTTTTTTGACTTCTCCAACAACAATTCACACAATGATTTAATGACTAATTAAGTATTTTTTAATAATGTTGATTTAGCTTGATTAGCGACGTTGGGGAGATCGTTAATAGATTTCTAGGATTCTTGGAGTGGTGTTGAAAGGTCCAGGATCGGTGAAAAACTAAGATGGCAACTAGTTGAGAGTTTTGGTACAAGTTTCTAGATGAAACTTGGTGAATGTGGATGGCTAGACTTTTTTTGGTAGAAAATTATGGATAACTCCATCAAACTAATGGCAGTGATTTTAGGTTATTTAAGCGCATCGTTAAGAAGCAATAAATTTTCTTCGTGGACTGATAGGGCTATAAATGAACCGAATTGAGTCAAGCAAGAGCTTGCTCGAGCTCAAGGTCAAGCTCCTTTGCAAATACATTGTTCAAGCTTTGCGGGTATATGTGATAGTGTACAAGGTTTGTTTGATTAAAATCTTGGCCGTTGAGCTTAGTTGGAACATAGATCAAGTTTGATTCAAATTGTATTACTATTATCAAGCAGCTTGCTTGGTCAAATAAATGAGCATAATTGAGCTAGTTAATGAGTCATACTATCGAGCAACTTATTAGTAAACCAAATGAATCTTATCAAGCCTATTAACAATCAACACTTTGGACTAGCTTATTAGTTAATCAAAATAGTAACACATATAGCTTAAAAATGAGGTATGAATGAACGAGCTTCTAAATAAACAAGTCTTTTAATGAGGATAAATAAGTAGCTTGTATTCATGAACAAAAACAATCTAGTAGAGAAAAAAAAAACAAAGATAATGGTCATGGAAACAAAAGTAGAATGCAAGAACAAGCAAAAGGAGACCACTAAGAGTGTTTCTCCTCTCTAAAAGGCCAATTCTATACGGGTTGGAGCACTAACATTTTGAATGCTAGAGGGAGCATTAGCTATAGGGTTCAACTAAATTATTAATCATTCTCAACATAGAGGAAAGATATAAGGAACCACAGAAATAAGGGGTAAAATTATACCTTTCATAACAAGCACGCAGAGCCTTTGAACTAAAATCCTAGTATCATTCGGGAGGTTTAAACCTAAAGATGGAAATCATAATATTGAGTAATAGCCAACATCAATAACTCACTTATATTCTTTAGCTAGCCAACGAAGTTCTGCAACTAAGAAAAGATAAAAGACTTAAACCAAAGTTAAGGGAGGAGACCAATGACTGCAAGCAAGAACAAGACAACTAGAAATAACCAGCAAGAGCTAGGAGAGCAACTAGCAGTGGAAGCAGGAATAGTGAAAGTGGCCACTAGGAGCGGGAAGAGAAGTGTTCACTAGGAGCAAGGCGATCACCAAGAAGAGTGATGGAGTGGCAATGTCCAACGCGAGTGGAGAGAACTTTAAAGCATGTGTGATGAGGATTGTGCAGTTGTCCAGAGAACTGAAGGAGCGATGAGGATTGAGGATCTAAACTCATGTTTTAAATTTTTGCATTTTTTTATTTATTTGGTTTAATGTTCTAGTTTAGGTTATATGAGTTTGGGTAATACAAGTTTTGATTGTTTGAACATACATGTGTCTATTTAATTAATATTCATTCAAATTTTTAAATAGTTAAAATAAATCATTAAATAAACATATATAATATTAAATAAATTTATAATAGAATCTTAGACGACCATATTATCAAATCTTAAAAGAACGTATTATCTAGCCTTAATCAAGCTTATTCACGAACTTTAAATGATATTATTCATGATCATCAATGAACTCAGCACCAAATTATTTAACCTTGTTCATTTATCAATTGAATATTTATAGAACTGTTCAAGATTGTTCAATTAATTAATTAAAGATCCTAAACGAGCTCTAAGTAAAGCCATGAATACCTTGTCAAGCAAATTGGTCTATTTGCACGAGAAGGAGAGGCGGGTTGTCTATTTGCAAACTTGATGAAAACAAAGTAAGCGCAAGAGTGTATGGCAGAAACCATAAAAAAATTAAGAAAAAAAAAGTAAATGCAAATACCATAATAAAACTTGAATAATGATATTGCATGAATTAATGATTCAAAACTTGTTCAATTCCCATTTTGATACAAGATAGACCAAACTGAAGCAAGATAATGTAAAGGGAAAGAAAAATAAATGATAAGCTAGAGTAAAGAAAGTAAACTATAAATAAGACTCAAATTTATGAAATATGCACAACTGAACTATCGCTTCGATAAAGAGTGGGCTTAGCTTCAACAATAACAAAAAATTTATTTCATCATCAACGTACATAATAATTTTAGCCTAAGGATCCCCCATTTATAAACTAGGATGCTCAATAACAAACTAAGAAAATCCATCACAATTGCAAAGATCACCCTACCAATATAAAAAGGATTATAAAAGCTAAATAAATATATGACTAGCGTGTTGTTATTAAAACTTCTTTAGTAGTGAAGTGATGCATTGTCCCTACGCAATGTTTGCTTGTGAAATGCAAGCTCGCACCAAAACTTTTGTTGTGCTACATCATCAAGTTGCGATGTTGCGTTGTGTGTCAACGCTAGATCATAATAAAATTTTGATTCAAATTTCAATGTTCAATTTAGCACTGCAGTAATAATTAAGCATGAGTGTTCGCTTCTTCTCACTATTTCTCATAGTTATCGAGTCATTGCTCATTGATTCTTCATTTTATTTTGTTGGAGCAATTCTCTTCTTGGTGGTTCTTTTTGTCACGCTACCATGCCTACCAATTTTCTTACATATTTCTAATTATTTTTTGTTGCTAATGCTAGCAACATCTCACTGACAAGTTTCTACTTAACAATGCTTCAAAGTGCCTCATGTTCACACTTTGTTACATATTTCTAATTATTTTTGTTGCTAATGCTAGTTGCTCAATCTTATGATTATTCTTAATTTTTAAATATTATTTCATAACTTAATTAGTTATGTCTTTGATTTTTTAGCTTATAAATAGCTAGAAATTATTGTTACTTAACATATCATAGATTTTATTTAAGTTTGGTTGATTAAATAACCTATTGAATGCTAATACTATACACACACACAAGCCATGAGTGTTCTAATTCATAAGAGGTACGCTTCTCTTTGCATTTTACACATTGAAGCAAAAAAAAAAAAAAAAAAAAAAAAAAAAAAAAAAAAAAAAAAACTTCGACATCGTATTGCACCTAATGCTTTGAAAATTCTGAATTGCATATGACTAGAATAAATATGAAAAAAAAAACTCTTTAATTAATAATGTTATCCTTAAGGCTTCAATCATCCAATCATTCAAGATGAGCAATGAGTAATGTTGGCAAATTCTTGGTGAAATGAAAAAAAGTCCTTACACAATCTAACAACACATAAGAAGTCTTTGGGTATATATAAATTACCAACATAAAAGTTTTGACTAATGCACATAGAAAATTTGTGAAGGAGATGGGGGAGGGAAAAAAGGAAAAAATTAATTCTCCTATAACTTTTATTTCCCAAAGATATATTCATAATGATGGCCTATAATGGCCTGCAACTAATAGGTTTGAAAAAGGAACTCTTAAATGGATGGCTTGAGATAATTAATTCCATCAAATATAACAAAACCTGGATAAAGAACTTTAAACGTTCAGACAATTTATAATCCTACACTTTCTCTCTTTCACCACATCAGAAAAACACGAACCATTTGGAAACCAATGCAATTTTTTGAAATACAATTGTTTGTTTTTAGCGAAAAAGTTCTTTACAAACAAAAAATATGTATTTCTAAAAGAAAATTGCTGGTGAATGTGTATTCCTGAACTTTTTAATAAATTTCCTTGCAGATTACTAGCCTTCTACAGTAAATGCTTTTTGCAATATGAAGTGCAAGGTTTTTCTCAAACTTTTCTACAATTGATGGATTGTCTCCACTATAATCTGTAGAACATCTACATGGGCTAACTTTAGGCAAAGAACCTCTCCACAATGCAAGGGTAAGACTATATACATCGCCCCCTTTTTAATACCTCACATTGAATGAAGCCTCATGCACTAGAAATACAACTTCCAGGTTACATGGGAATATTTACCTCACATTGAATGAAGCCTCATGCACTAGAAATACAACTTTTAGGTTACATGGGAATTTTTTAGAATATACCCATTAGTCATAATAGATTTGCTCTTCAAAACAAATAAAGATGGTTCACAAACCTGGTTCTTGATGAGGACATAAAAACTAAATGGTGAATTTTTTATGATCTAGAATAGTAATGCCATGGAACTAACAAACTTAAAAATTTTGGGGGATTTACATACATACCACAAAATTACCATGTATTTACATATCTAACATCTTAATCTTAATATTTACTTATACCACTTTAATATCTAAATTACAACAAAACATATCATGAAAGTGTGCCTTTTACTTTAAATAAACTAACTTTAATGGTATTTTTATATAGTTTAGAGATATGAGTGATACGTTAGATATATTAATATTAAGAATTTTGTGGTAAGTATGCTAATCCCCCAACTTAAACTAAACTCCTGCAACAAGGATAACACTTGAAAGGCAGGCACTCTTCAGAAAACCTTCTGCCGCCTAAGGAAAACAAATTGTTAGTAAGTGTTGGAAATGGATATCTCAAGCTCATTTTGGTGCCAAGTTTTAGTAAGATAAATTCTGATGCTTCTAGAAGAAAAATAAAAAGTAACCTCAGCCAAAGCTATCTTCCAGGATGGTAAAATAGCAGGACTGACGAAATGTATGATTCCTACGCTTTAAGATAGCCAGCCATAGAGTTGGATACAGTATGTGCAGAGAAGTGCTTGAGATCATCAACTGCTGGATTCATTATTTCAGGAGCTCAGACAATCAGAGAGATCATATTTCTTTATCACGGCGTGATCGAGATTTACTCTCTTTAGTTGTTAACACATCTCTAACAAATCAACAACCACAATTCCTAGGATTTAACGATCGAGGCAGCGGGATCGGAAGCAAACCTTTGGGGGTCGCTTCCTAGCATAAGAGACGGAGAAGATAGTCATCTTGGGGGGCTCGTCGCGCACATCCACCAAAAGCGGGGAGATCTCGCCAGCAACCTCCGAGTCGTTCACTTGAACGACGTGAACCCCGCCGCCGTTTCCTCTTCCTCCTATTTCGCCGTTTGCCACATCCACCAATGCCATCGCCACGGCTCTACGCTGCACAACGGCGCTCTCTGTATATCTCTCCGGGAAAGATGCCAGCGAACCAGCCTCTGTAATAGCCTCAGTCCGTTCCGGATCTACACCGCGGATTGCGAAGGTCAATAATCCGACCTGAAATTTTAATCTTTTGGGTTCGAGTCAGATTCCGGTTTAAATCATAGCCGGTTTGACTCAAAGAATTTAAAATTGGCTTAACTATTATTTGGGTTCAGATCAAGCTAGTTTGCATGGAGTTAATTAGGTTAAACGAGTCATATTCCAATTATTATTATTTTTCTTTTTTTTTAGAATTGCAAAAATGCATTAAGGAAAAATCAAAATTATTACAAACTAATCAACAATGCAACTATCATATTCCTTCTTCAAAATACTATACAAAGAAGAAGGAATGTCGAAAAAAGAAGTAGAATCAAAGCAAAAATTATTATCCAAAGCTAAGGTAGCACACAAATCAGCTGTTTTATTACAGTCTCTAGAAATATGATGAAAATTTACCTTGTTGAAGTCATTGAGAAATGACATCTTCTCTAAAATCAAATTACTAGCCGCATATGTTGATTTCATCGTAGAATCTTGAAGGAATTTGATCATATTGTAGTTATCACCTTCTATTATTACACATTTGCTCTCAAACATCAAATCTTTTAAGAATTCTTTCAAAGTAGAAATAGCATCCAACTCAAGTTGATTGATATCCCAATGCAACATATTTTTATCGAAAGAAAGGAGCAGTCTACCTTTACAGTCTCTAACAATACTTCTAATGCTTGCTATATTAGAGTCCAATAAAGAAGCATCCACATTTATTTTTATCCAATCTAGTGGTGGGGGTGCCAATAAGTACCAAACTCCAAACGGAGAGAAGCACCCCAGTCAATTAGCATTAGAAACATGTTCATAGCAGTGGATAAAATGTTTGCAGCAACAACTGATGTAGGTAAGATAGAATTACCATGTTTATTGTCATTCCGACATTTCCAAGAGAAAAAAACTACTGTACAGTAGATCTTTACAGTATTCAAACAATCTTTGGAAAGTTCTCTAAGCTGGGATAAACAGTCAGCCAAGGACTGGAAAATAGGGATATTAAATCCCCAATTTCTTAATTTGTGAATGATGCCAATAAGATATTTGCAATGGACACAATATGCGAACAATCTTCAACTTCTTGGCAACCTCTAGCACAAAGATCACTATGCCAAAGTCTTCTATATTTTAAAAATTCATTGGTAGGTAAGGCATACCTTCTCTTCCTCAACCAAAATAATTCAACTTTTGGTTTGAGTTTTAGCCTCCTTAACCAATTGAAAAAACCAAAATCTTCATCCTTTTTATTGTATTTGATAGCTTCAGCGTAAGCCAAGGCTGAAATCGATTTACCCGATAGTTGGAAAAGAGGTTCCATTTGATCATTATGCCCATCGTGGATAACACAATGCTGCAAAATAAGATTTACAAGATTTTGGTTGAAAAATTGATTCAATTCAGTCAAGTTCCTTTGGCCATCCCGAAGAAGAAAATGCTGTAACATCATTCCTTCTAAGCCAATACAGTCAGCAAGCATAGGCTATTTGTTGAAGCACTTGTCCAATAACAAAATACCATTCATGACATTGATACTTTTTCCATTTAATAATTCGTTTTAAGTAAGAAGCCCCATCCAAAAGAATAGACCAAGCAGCCGAATTACCACTTTTGAACCCTCCACTCCAAATATTTGTACCATATCTAGCAACAATATATTTATGCAGCAAAGAAGAAGGATTTTTAAAGAACCTCCGGGACAATCTAGCTCTTAGAGGACCATTTTTTTTAACAGCAGATAATAAGCCCATACCACCCAGAATTCTGGGTTTACATAAATCTTCCCATGCAACATAATGGAGGCCACTTCTACGATGGTCATTGTGCCAAATGAAATCTCTACAAAGTCTATCAAATTCATAGTGAGTTGATATAAAAGTAGGCAAAGATAGTAAAGATGACTTAATAAGAACCATTCTACCAGCTAAAGATAGAAATCTAGCACCCTAAGATTAAGTCTCTCCAAAGCATGGTCAATGATGGATTGAAAGTCATTATTTACCACTATCCTTAAGACAATTTTTATTCCCAAATAATGCAGCTCACTTACTACTTTAAAGCCAAAATTCTTACCAATTTTCCTCCTCATAGTTGGTCTCACAGATTTTCCAAAGAGAACCTGAGATTTTGCATTGTTAATACTTTGTCATGTCCATCCATAATACTCCCTGACTAAGTGCAACATAGTATAGAGCATACGAGAAGATGATATCGCAAACAATAGAACATCATCTGCATACAATAGATGAGTAATTTTAGGAGCCCTTGGAGAAGTTTGGATACCCAACTGTTGTCCTTTTTGATTAATAGCATTTGATAAAAGCTGGGAGCACATGATAAAAAGATAAGGTGACATAGGACAACCTAGCCAAAATCCACTCTTGACTTCAATCCATCTAGTACTCTTACCATTTAAAAGGATAGAAAATCGCACATTAATCACACATTCCATGATAAGGTAAGAAATCTTAGTTGGAAACCCAAACCATTTTAAAACGAGATCCAAGGTCTCCCAACTCATACTATCAAAAGCTTGAGCCATATCAAGTTTGACGACCATAAGTCCTTTTCTGTTTTTGGAAATTCTGAATTTATTAAAGATTTCATGGGCTAATAAGCAATGATCTGACATGGATCTACCCGGAATAAAAGTAACTTGTTCTTCGGAGATGATTTTAGAAATACAACTCTTCAATCTATTCACAATCTTAGATAATTTTCCAATAAAATTTGAAAAAGGAGGAAATACACCCATCTAAGCCGGGAGATCTATTTGAACCTTGCTGAAAAACCACATAAGTGAACTCATTTTCAGTGAACTTGGCATTCATTATCATCCACCATCTGGTCCAGGCTAACCGAAGGCCAATTCAATCTCACACACGTCCTGGATTTCCATTTGTTTTCAAAAAACTTCAAAAGATAAATTCAATATGCTCCATGTCCTCCACAACCATATTGTTTCTATCTTTGATTTGCCTAATCAACTTCACATTCCTTCTAGCCGAGGCGTAGTCATGGAAAAATTTTGAGTTTGTGTCCCCCTCTTCAGTCCAAGTAGCCTTCGCTCTTTGATTCCATCAAGTAGATAATCTGAACAAAGTAACATTTAGATTATTAACTTTAGCACGAAGGAAAGTCAATTTATCAGGACTTAGGCCTCCATCCAATTCTTCTTCCAATTGTAATTTAAGGATCTCATCCTTTAGTTCCTCCTTAACCAAATTCAGATTTTTGCACTTATTTTATTCCAAAAATAAAGAGACTTCGTAGTTCTCTTAATCTTTATGTTTAGAACATCTGCTGCACCACCAAAATCATGTTTCTCCCAAGCTTTAGTAACAATCTTCCAAGTTGCTGGATAGGACTTCCATTTGTCTTCAAATATGTAGATTTTAGAGTGAAATCGATGCACTTAATCGAGTTTAAAAGAAATGGGGCAATGATCAGATGCCAGCCTTGCTAGATGTCTAATTGAAGCTGAAGGAACTATTATAGAGCCGCAAAATTCAGTAAGCATCTGTCCAGTCTTTCCCAAATCCTTGCAGTTTCTTGCTTCTTGTTACACCAAGTGAACCTATGACCAATAAAACCTAAGTCATGAAGATCATGATTAGCCATAAAAATTTTCATCTCCTTCGGCCCCTTAGTCATACAAAACCTTTTACCACCTCTCTTGTCTTCCTTAGAAAGAAGGCAATTGAAGTCACCTCCCACAATAGTAGGAATCCCACCCAGTACATTTTTACCAAGACTTTCCCAAAGATCTCTCCTAACCTGATATTCCTTATGGCCATACACCATAGCCACATGCCAACATCCCTTACTAGTAGTATCAAGAACCCCAAATACTAATTGAGAAGAGTGTTCCACCATAGTAAAGGAAACAATATTTCTCTTCCAAAGTACCAAAATTCCTCCGGAAGTGCCTACAGCTGGTTGATGGAAAAAATCCCAGTCATTACCAATAATCCTGTTAACATCTCTTTTACCAATATCTACCAATTTGGCTTCAACTAACCCAATAAAAAAAGTTGCATTGTCTTTCACAACTTCCCTTGGGTAAAGAGAGGCTTCCTTCTTTTTTGCCCCTCTACAATTCCAAAAAATAAAGGATGACTTTAATTACATAAAGGGGAAGAGTCCCCGCCTTTCTTTTTCCCCTTGCCTTCAACTTTTCTTTTCCTGGAGACGGGTTCAATAGGACCCAAAAATTTCAGCTGTAATTTGGGTTTTTGTTTGGCAGAATTCAATAACTCTTTATCAGTATTTCCTTGAATTGATATTCCCACATTTCCTTGGTTTTTTTATTCCAATAATATCAGTTCCTTCAACATTGATGTTTGAAATAGTAGCATTGACTTCTGAGACGGCGTGATCAGTTTCTTCAGAATTAACATAAAAAAAAATAATATTAGATCCTTCAGCAGAATCAGGATCTAAAATAGAGCATGCATTGCCATTTGTGTCTACAAGAGAATCAGAAAGGATATATTATGCATTGTTAGACAAGTCAGTAACATAAATGTTAAAATCATTTGCCACTTCAGGGGCAGCATCTAAAATAACATCATTCAGTTTGTTGATTT
Organism: Dendrobium catenatum; assembly: GCF_001605985.2. NCBI lineage: Eukaryota > Viridiplantae > Streptophyta > Magnoliopsida > Asparagales > Orchidaceae > Dendrobium > Dendrobium catenatum. The sequence goes on along the minus strand of NW_021529777.1, from coordinate 254,434 downwards.
CATCAGCTAAAACTTCAAATCTATTGGGCATACATACATCAGGTATTGCATTATCACAATCAATAACCTGATGGTTGCCTTTATAAGCACTTTCCACAATCGGTACATTATCTGCTTGATTATTGTTCACGGCTTGGACACTATTGATATTCCTATCAACATTAGTGTCAATATGAGTATCAGAATGCTTGGTTAGAGCTTCCTTCTTCCAACTACCCAACTGGTTCCAGTTCTTATTTGGTCTGTTTTTAAACTTGACATGGATCCAAGGACTATATTTCTCATTTTGACAATCATGAGTAACATCATTATGAACAGCATCATTCAACTTCAATTATGATCACTTTTTAATTAAATTATCAAATGACTTATCATACGATAGTTTTGAGAATTTCATATGTAATAGACCTTATCCACATCAAGGAAATCTAAAGAAGAGTAATTCTTATATGTTATTGAATAATTTTATCTGCTCAAGTAACCTAGAGAAGCACTTATAGTGTGAATTTATAATTCCCTAGAAGGTTGGATTTGAGGTGCAAAAGCAGTCACTCTAATACAACTTCATGACCTTTGTAGATATTGTGATATCACATCCAATGAACTTGGTTCAAGTTCATTTTGCAGCATGTCATGACTTGAGGAACTTTCATCCTCTCTAATTGCATGCATAGCAACATTTTCGAGAAACTTGAAGGATCACTTCCTCTTTGCCTTATTATATGCTGTGATTGTTATTCTGAAACATTGAGTTAATATGCTGCAAATAATTATTCAATAATATAAATTTATGACTAATATATAAATAAATTTCAAGCACAAATAATATATTCTATAAAATTTTAATTTAAACATATTCAATCTTTAAATTCAATTCATTATTTAACATAAATTTAGTTCACATATATGTTATAGATTTAGTATTTAAAATTGCTAATTTATGATATATATATATTTAGATATAATTTGCATCTATAAATTATATACAAAACTTATATTGAAAATTAAATCTCTAAAATAACATTAGATCATTTATATAAATTAAATAGATTAAATTTTAATTAATTTATTAAGTTAAATATTTATATTAAATTTATTAAATTAATTTATTTAAATATATAAATGATTTAATAAAAAATTGATCGATTTTTAAAACTAACACTAGTTTGCCAGTTAACTGGTTGAGTCGTCGGTCAATGCTATTCATGCTAGTTTGTTACAAAATTGTTTTTGAGAAATTTATCGGATTAGTTAACAAATCGATTCTCAGTTCAACCAATTGAATCGATGGATCCAAAACTATATTTAAACCCCTAGTTGAAATCATACTCCATCTTCGGTATCCGCTCATAATCCCTACTTCTCAAAGTTGTCAAATTCTCCTAATATCCAAGACTTGAAGGTAGATAGTTGCTTGATCGATGGGGTGGAATGGATTAATATCACAAGGATTTATAAGCTTTTGCCTCTACCAAAACAAATTTATGAAATCCCTAATTAAATGTTTCTATATATTTGCTGGTTCCGTGCTAATTGTATATCACTCCTATGTATAATCTCTATAGATGGGGTTACATGCACTACCTTATTAGTCTCCATATCTAGAGGCGCCACACTAAAAGATGAGGTTTCATCCCCTACTTCCTTGGCCTACATAAAGAGATGAGATTATATCCCTTAAATCCACTATCTCCTCTTCCTCATTAACTTATAGCCCCTTCTCCTACTCCTTCCCCTCCACTTGATGCTTTATATTGCTTAGAGTTGTAATTGCTAGGTTAGTAATAAGCATTGGCTCGCTATCCTCCCTGCTCGCATCACTCTACTCCTTCCTCCTTTTCTCTTCTCCATTACAAGCCTATGGATAAGAGTTGTTAAAGCTCTAATTTACGCTTCAACTTTAATTGTTTGGTCTCAAGCTTGACTTCCCACTCAACTCCTATATAATGCCAAAAAATTAATTTAACTCTACTCTCTCCTTCATGAAAATTTTTTGTTGCAAGCCCTGCTCTCTCCTTAAAATAGATGTCCAATTCCTTCTCCACCATTACAATAGGTGTAGGGTAGGAAAGTGCATGTACAATGAACTCATAAAAATCTTGATAGCATCTCCAAACACAAGTGTATGATGGATAATTGCATGCAAAGAATATCTACAATGTCTTATTATTTAAATTATAGATAAATGCATAACAAAGTATAATAAAAACACACAGGACACGCATCCTTATTCATCATCATATATAACAAATCATTTCTTATTAGTGCCATGTTATTATTCCAATTCACATCATTTGTATTGTTTCCCGTGGGAATTCAATGCATCTTCTCCTTGTCTCTAATATAGCCCTAAGCCTGGTATTTTATTAATGCTATACATATTAGCACCTGTCATTATCTCACTAATTGTATTTACACTTTTACCATTTTGTTTCTATAAATATGTATCCTGTAACTCATTAATAATTGAATATATATTTACTTTCTATCTTTACAATACTCTCTGCTTCTCCCACTACAATTCTTTCTTGTTTTCTTTCATGGTATCAGAGCCATGGTAGAACAAGAACTGACCAACCCTCTTCCTCTTACCTCCTCCTCCTCCTCCACCAACACCACCAACACTGTCGTCCAACACATCGGCATCCCTCCGGCACTGAAATTTCTTCTCAACAACATCAAGAATCTAGCTCCTCACCACCTCACGCCGGATAACTACGCCATATGGTGTACACAAATTCTGCAACAATTCACTGCCAACGGGTACGCTGGACATCTCACCGGAACCACTACTCCTCCGACCGACGTCCACTCGGAAGAATACGCTCGCTGGCATCTTGAGAACAGTAATCTCCTCTCAGCCCTTTTCTCCACCATTTCCCAACAGATCTTGCCTTACATTCTCTTGTTCAACAACTCCCACGAAGCTTGGGCGATTCTTGAACGACATCTTCAACCCACTTGTCGTTCTCGTGTCATCCAGTTAAAGAACGAACTTCATAATGTTCGGCTCAAGGATTTCACAATTCCTCAGTACCTAACGCAAATTAAATCCATCATGGACAACATTGCTGCCACCGGCTCAAAAATTGAACCAGACAACATCATCCACTACATTCTTCAAGGGCTGTCGAACACCTACAGCTCCTTTAAAACGGCAATTCGCACCTATCCGCTATCTCTTGATCTTGACAAATTTTACTCCTTACTCTGCAGCAAAGCGATCAATATTCAGCAAGAACAGTCGCACGACCTCTCTAACAACGTCTCCAACACTGCAGTATATGTCTCGTCTCAAAATTCTGCACGAGATCGCACGCAGCATCGCTTCTTCAAGAACAAGAACTCCTCTCCGGCTTACAACAACCCACCGCCTCAGTTGGTTCAGCCCATCTCTACTACCTCCACCAAACTGACGTGCCAAATCTGTGGAAAGATCGGCCACATTGCTCTCAATTGTTGGCACTGCTATAACTTCAAGTTCGCTCCCACCGTCACTCGCCGACCGAGAGCTCTTCTAGCTCAACCGTCGTCCGACAACTCTCAAGATTGGGTTCTTGATTCCGGAGCGACCTCTCATCTCACGCCCGATATCTCCTACCTCCAATCACCTTCGACCTACCATGGGAATGACTCCATCTCTGTAGCCAATGGGTCTACCGTTCCCATTCATCACGCATGACAGGGTCTTCTTCCTCTACCATAAACATCTCGTAAGCTTTACCTTACTAACCTGCTTCACATTCCGTCCTTAACACACAATTTGCTATCCGTTTCTAAACTCACCACAGACAATGTTATTTCTATCACTTTTGATGCTAATGGCTTTGATATTAAGGATATTCAGGACCGTCGTCTTCTTCTCCGTGGACATCTCCGTAACGGTCTTTATTAAATTTCCATGAATCCCGATCCCCCTCCGACGACATACACTGCTACCACTACGAACATCACCATGTGGCACGCCCATCTCGGACACCCGAACAACAGTCTTCTACCAGTTCTTGCAAAAAAGTATTCCTGAGCTAAACAAATTACCTCATTCTGTTACTTGTATCTCCTGTAACATGGATAAAAGCCATAAGCAAAAAAACTTAATAAAATCTCTTCGTTTACATGTTCCCCTTTCGATCTCATTCATACAGATGTCTGGGGTCTTGATCCGTTCAATTCTTTAGACGGTTTGCGTTATTATATAATTTTTATCGATGATTTCACTCGGTACTCATGGCTCTACCTTATACACTCCAAAAGTGAAGCTCAAATCATTTTGCGCTTTTTAAAACTCAATTTCACACCACACCAAAAATCCTACGATCCGACGTAGGCGGCGAATTCACTGGTCATGCATTCAAAGCATACCTTCAAGACTCGGGCATCACTCAACAGTTAAGCTGTCCGCACACTCCCGAAAAAAAATGGCGTCTCCGAACGAAAACACCGCCACATTCTTGAGCTCACCCGCGCTCTTCTCCATGAATCTAATCTTCCTCCAAAATTTTGGGCGGAAGCTCTGTCGACCGCACCCCCGCAGGCCCCCTCCTCTCTCCGCCGTTGTCCACGGCCAATATCCGAACTACTCTCACCTTCGCATCTTCGGTTCTCTCTGCTTTCCCTGGCTCAAACCTTACACAACAACCAAATTCTCACCCCGTTCGATCTCTTGCATTTTTATTGGCTATTCCACTCTTCACAAGGGTTATAAATGCTTTGATCATCAATCCGGCAAACTTTACATCTCTCACCACATCGTTTTTCACGAGTCTATCTTTCCCCTCAAATCCTCACAGCCTCAGTCTGCTCCTCCCACCACACAGCCGAACACCTCTACTCCACCTCTCCTTCTCGTTCCTGCGACCACTGCCAATACTCAATTCCCGACCCGTCCGCCTCTCATCTCTCAGATCAATCCTACTACTCACACCTCTTCTCCCGACATATAATCTAATCCTCCCACTCATCGTACCGTCGTTCCTCCAAATCCTTCTCACACAACCACACACTTGTCTCTGCCCACTCAGATCACCACTCACCCGATTCATCCTATGCAAACTCGCCTTAAATCTGGCATAACAAGACCCAAACAAGTACTAAATCTCCTAAGCCAAACTTCCACCAGTTACACATCGACGAATTATAAGCAAGCCGCTCCGTTCGCTCACTGGCAACACGCTATGCGCGAAGAATACAATGCCTTGCAGCAACAACACACTTGGACTCTCGTTCCGCCACCACCTGACAAACATATTCTCGGATGCAAATGTACTTACAAAATCAAAACACTCCCATCCGGCCAAGTCGATCGATACAAAGTCCGGCTCGTCGCCCTCTGCTACGATCAAGAATTTGGCATAAACTTCACCGAGACATATCGTCCCGTTGCAAAGATGCCAACCATCCGCATCCTCCTCACGCTTGCCCTTCAACAGCAATGGCCCATACTACAACTCGATGTATCAAATGCCTTCTTGCACGGCGATCTTCATGACGACATCTATATGCGTCAACCACCCGGATTCGAAGACCCAACCAAACCGGACGCCTTATGCAAACTACAAAAATCACTATACAGCCTCAAGCAAGCATACAATGTATGGTGTTGGAGCACTCTTCTTCAAGGTTATAGGCTCATAACAAGCCACATCTCTCTTCACTCCCCTTAGCATATCAATGAAAATAATATTGCATTTATCATCACTGAGGAGTACACCATATAAAAGAAATACAATCCAACCTTCCATACATTAACTAGTATAATGCACTTCAAGAAAGCCCCCTCTAAGTCAATATTCTCACGTCCCTGTTTTAGTAGTTTTTCGAGCGGCATACTACTTTTGCTCATCATCTACAAGTCCTCTCTAACCTTTTTTTTTTTTTAACTTATTAATTTTTTATTAGGATTTGAGCCTAAAATAACATGAATTGGAAATTGAGGGTATTTTAATAGTAAGATTTTCTCTGAAGGAGTTAAGGTCGCGATATTAAATGAATTGTTGTTAGTTGTATTAAACCCTGCCAACTCTAACCACTTGCTTAAAGAAGATGAGTTCATGGTTTTGTAGTTTGCACATTATTTAAGCTAATTTTACTATTATTTCATTACAAAACTTATCAACATGCAGTACTCTTTATGTGAATGATTTAATTTTTTTGGTTAAAACTCTCGACTATAATTTGTAAGAAAGATAGTCGTTAGAGTTTGTATTTTGAAATGAATTTTTTAATATTAAAAGCTTTAAAGATCTTATGCAAATATAAATTTAAATATCTTTTTTGTGAGTTTTGCAAAGGAGCATTTAATTTAAGTATTTCTGAGCTAAACAAATTACCTTATTCTGTTACTTGTATCTCCTGTAACATGGCTAAAAGCTATAAGCAAAAAAATTTATAAAATCTCTTCGTTTACATCTTCCCCTTTCGATCTCATTCATATAGATGTCTGGGGTCCTGCTCCGTTCAATTCTTTAGACGGTTAGTGTTATTATATAATTTTTATCGATGATTTCACTCGGTACTCATGGCTCTACCTTATGCACTCCAAAAGTGAAGCTCTGATAAAATTTAAATCATTTTGTGCGCTTTATAAAACTCAATTTCACACCACACCGAAAATCCTACGATCCGACGTAGGAGGCGAATTCACCGGTCATGCGTTCAAAGCATACCTTCAAGACTCGGGCATCACTCAACAGTTAAGCTGTCCACACACTCCCGAACAAAATGGCGTCTCCGAACGAAAACACCGCCACATTCTTGAGCTCACCCGCACTCTTCTCCATCAATCTAATCTTCCTCCAAAATTTTGGGCGGAAGCTCTGTCGACCGCACACTACCTCATTAATCTCTTTCCATCCAAATCCATCAACCTGCACACTCCTCACCAATGTCTCCACGGCCAATATCCGAACTACTCTCACCTTCGCATCTTCGGTTCTCTCTGTTTTCCCTGGCTCAAACCTTACACACAACAACCAAATTCTCACCCTGTTCGATCTCTTGCATTTTTATTGGCTATTCCACTCTTCACAAGGGTTACAAATGCTTTGATCTTCAGTCTGGCAAACTTTACATCTCTCACCACATCATTTTTCACGAGTCTATCTTTCCCCTCAAATCCTCACAGCCTCAGTCTGCTCCTCCCACCACACACCCGAACACCTCTACTCCACCTCTCCTTCTCGTTCATGCGACCACTGCCAATACTCAATTCCCGACCCGTCCGCCTCTCATCCCTCAGATCAATCCCACTACTCACACCTCTGCTCCCGACATTCAATATAATCCTCCCACTCATTGTACAGTCGTTCCTCCAAATTCTGCTCACTTAACCACAAACTCGTCTCCGCCCACTCAGATCACCACTCACCCGATTCATCCTATGCAAACTCGCCTTAAATCCGGCATAACAAGACCCAAACAAGTACTAAATCTCCTAAGCCAAACTTCCACCAGTCACATACCGACGAATTATAAGAAAGCCGCTCCGTTCGCTCACTGGCAACACGCTATGCGCGAAGAATACAATGCCATGCAGCAACAGCACACTTGGACTCTCGTTCCGCCACCACCTGACAAACATATTCTCGGATGCAAATGGACTTACAAAATCAAAACACTCCCATCCGGCCAAGTCGATCGGTACAAATCCCGGCTCGTCGCCCTCGGCTATGATCAAGAATTTGGCATAAACTTCACCGAGACATTCAGTCCCGTTGCAAAGATGCCAACCATCCGCATCCTCCTCACGCTTGCCCTTCAATAGCAATGGCTCATACTACAACTGGATGTATCAAACGCCTTCTTGCACGGCGATCTTCATGACGACATCTATATGCGTCAACAACTCGGATTCGAAGACCCAACCAAACCGGACGCCGTATGCAAACTACAAAAATCACTATACGGCCTCAAGCAAGCACCGCGACAGTGGTTCCAGAAACTCACCGGCTTCCTTCAAACCAAAGGATTTGGGTTCAGTCGCTCCAATCCCTCCTTACTACTTTTTCAACATAACAAAATTTATATTTACATCCTAATATACGTCGATGACATTCTTGTCACAGGTAACAATCCGGAGGCCATTCAACGTCTTCTGCAACAGCTATGATCCCAGTATGCTCTCAAACAATTAGGCAACATCTCTCTCTTCCTTGGTATTCAAGTCCAGCACAACCACACCCGATACTTCCTCACATAGAAGCATTACGCCTCCAAAATTCTACAAGAAGCCAGGATGTCTGATTGCAAACCGGCTCCCACACCAGTCACGCCGAACTCTAAAACTCCTCTCGCCGAGTTGCCGCCATTCAGCAATCCAGCTCTCTACCGTAAGTTCGCCGGCTCCCTGTAATATCTCTTAATCACAAGGCTGGACATCGCCTTCGCTACCAATCACATATGCCAACACATGCATCATCAATCCGACCGGGACTTTCAAGACCTCAAACGGCTACTTCGTTACATTAAAGGAACTATCTCCTATGGACTTCCAATCACTCCGGGAAAACTTTTGCTCACTACCTATACGGACGCCGACTGGGCTTTCGACAACACTGACCGGAAGTCCGTCTCGAAATTTTGCTCCTTCCTCGGCAATACATTGGTCTCATGGACGGTAAAGAAGCAAATTACGGTAGCAAAGTCTACCACATAGGCCGAATACCGCTCCCTATAAGCTGCTGTTTCCGAAGTCATATGGCTCCGAAGGCTTGCCAATGAACTTCGCATCCCCCAGCACTCTCCGACTACCATTTACTGTGACAATGTCTCCGCCATTGCGATTGCAAAGAATCCGGTTTTCCATGCCCGGACCAAACACATAGAAATCGATTACCACTTCACTCGACAACACATCGGGGACGGCAACATTGCAATTGAGCACATTTCTCCCGCAAATCAAATTGCAGATATTATGACTAAAGCTTTACCGATAAACAGGTTTAATGAGCTCCGCACCAAATTAACCATTCTATAAATATGTATCCTGTAACTCATTAATAATTGAATATAGATTTACTTTCTATCTCTACAATCCCCTCTGCTTCCCCCACTGCAATTCTTTCTTGTTTTCTCTCAATACATACAATTACAATGTATGGAGTTGGAGCACACTTCTTCAAGGTTATAGGCTCATAACAAGCCACATCTGTCTTCACTCCCCTTAGCATATCAATGAAAATAATATTGCATTTATCATCACTGAGGAGTACACCATATAAAAGAAATACAATCCAGACTTCCATACATAAACTAGTATAATGCACTTCAAGAAAGCCCTCTCTAAGTCAATATCCTCACGTCCCTGTTTTAGTAGTTTTTCGAGCGGCATACTACTTTTGCTCATCATCTACAAGTCCTCTCTAACCCTTTTTTTTAAACTTATTAATTTTTTATTAGGATTTGAGCCTAAAATAACATGAATTGGAAATTGAGGGTATTTTAATAGTGAGATTTTCTCTGAAGGAGTTAATAGTGAGATTTTCTCTGAAGGAGTTAAGGTCGGTATCTAACATAATGCATGTGTGTTTATAATTTTATAGACAAGAATGTTTTATACAAATCAAATGAAATTTGATTTTGAATATATTGGATTTTATAAAGTAGTTTTGATAATTTATTGGAATTCCACTACAGGAAATTCAGTCATTACCGACGATTTCGACCGGCAGTTGTCTAGCCGCCGGTACTATTGGCGGTTTATCCAGCGGTTTGGCCTTCGGCGACACACCGGCGGCTACAACCGTCGGCAATGCCGTCAGCTATAACCGCCGGTTAGCCGCTGGTACGTTTCCCGGCAGTCAAACGACGATATTTGTACCGGCGGTTGGAAGGCCGGGAAGCCGCCAGTACCACACCGGCGATAACCGGCAGTGTATGCCGCCGGAAAGCCTTATGGGAAATAAAACGCCTGAAAATGCCACCGGCAACGGTTTCCAACGCTGTTTTTTCCGGCGGTGTGACAACCACCGAAAATTCACCATTTTTTTCAGAACCACCGGTATTTACAGATAAACTGCCGGTAATGACTGAATTTCCTATAGTGTTCCCAATATTATTAAAAAGGTTGAAACTCAAAGTCCTAAAATGCATTGAAGATATTTAAAACTAAAGTTAGCATTTAAAATTTTGAAAAATCTTTCTTATTGCTTCTTTAAGCAGCTTTCTAGTAAAAACTTTTTTTTTTTTGGTGATGGAAAGTTGCTTTAAAAACAGCTTTCTTGCTGCTTTCTAAAGTAATTTTCAGTACAAAAATTTCTTGAACTATAACTTTTTATACTAAAAAGTTATTTTAGAAAGCTGTCCCAAATGAAGCATAACACACCGAATGCCTCCAAGCAAGTCAAAAATGCATTCTCAAATATTTGCAGTATCTTTTAGAATTATTTAATATTTGTCATGCTTATCACATAAGAGATAAAAATTATAAAAAAATGTCAAATAAATTAAAGAAATTCTCAAAATATTTAGGGATATGTAATGTTTGACTTTGGAATTTAGGAAGCTTAAATTAGGTCTTTGATAATTGAATTAATTGATGTATGTATTTTTCATTGTTAACAAAAGTACTTTTTATTAATGAAAAAAAAAATTTACTTTATGCCTATACATCCAATAAATATGAAATTTGAAGCACATGCTCATGCAAATGAAATGAATATTCTCAAATAATTAATAATATTATTTTACTAATGAAAAAACATATCAAATACATTTAGAAAAGCCCAAATAATTTGGAAAGTGTTCAATCCATTCCAAATAATATTTTGAAGGACAAAGTCATGCAAGAATAGTAATTTTAAGCTTAAAATTTCATTTTCTTGATTATTCTCTTAGTTAGAGAGTAAGAAAATAAGATTTTCAAGTTGGAAAATAGGAAAGCATGCATATTTATTTCAAAAAAAAATCATGGAAATGCACAACAAGAATGAAATTATGATGATTAAGCAAACCCAATTTATTGAAGACTATGATATTTTAAATAATAATAAATGAAGTAATACATATTTTAATTATAAAAAATAAAAAAAATAATTTAATAAATCCATTGGAAATGCCTAAAAGAATCCCAAAGGCATATAAATAAATGCCATGGCTATGGGCCTATTACAAGGGCAATTTAACCATTTGTTAAAAGGTGAGTTTTCACTTAAAATACTAAGTCCATGCAAATATTGAAGTTAAATCCTGAAATAATCAGGGTGCATTCCATTTGATGTATTTAACCTTCTAAAAATTTGTAAATACATTTTAAGTCATTCAACACATTTAAATGTGAAAATTAATGTTTGTAAACCTTATATGGATTAAATAATCCTATACAAATTTTAAATGATTTGACCGACTATATTTTTATTCAAAATATCCTCTTGTTTTTCTTGAATGTTCAATAATTGTATGAATTATAAGGAATTTTAAACAGTGAAAATACCAATTAGAAAATCCCTCTATACCGACAGAACCCATTAAGCCTTAAGATTTTATCATAGGCTGAAAATGATGCATTTATATTACTAGAGTTTGGATGTTCCAAGAAACAATTTAGTCATTAAATAAGTTAAAATAACAACTAAATGAATTTTAAAAAATAAAAAGGTAGAAAATACTTTAGGGGTATTTTTTTCTAAGATTCAACATTCAATTATCTACTTATGGTCCAAATTTTATATATATGGTTAGGGGATGAGAACACAACAATTATGAAAATAGAATCCTTAAAACCCACTTATATATTAACATGTATTATTGGATCTTATTTAAAAAAGCTCCAACTGTTCTTGAACCATCTTCCTTCATGGGCCACTCAATCTAGCTTGCCCAAGGTTGATCCAAATGAAATACTCCCTACATAGGAGATATTGGCAAAAATTCTCACTAGGTTGAGCTAAAGGGGACTTAAGGCTACTTGGGAATGGATTGGATTTGGCTTGTTATATCCTAGACTTGCATAAAGGCCAAGCTGACTTCAAATGGCTTACAATATACAAATTAACAAAGGTAAAGGACCTTCAACTTCACAAGAGTGAGGTGAGCAAAACCCACTTTTATATTAGTTTGGGTTAGCCTAGATTCTTCTATCAATTAAGACCTAAGCTCAACCTTGTCCTCAATGGTGATTTGAGCTTCTTGAGCAAGCTAGAGGTCTTCGAAATGAATTGGGGAGTCTCTCGGGGCTTAAAGATGGAAATGGTGGTGAATGGGAAGGAAGTTTCTTACTGGTTTGCTTAACTGCTCCTAATTAAGGGTTTTCAAGGGTTAATCATAATTAAGTTATCACTATTTATTTCCACATGGTTTTTCCAAGAAAAATGGTCTTGATGTCTCCAAGTGTTGATTTAGGAAGTAGGAAGGTAGTACTAGCCTTTGGAATGCTTAATCATATTGGGTTTGGGTTAATTAACTCTTAAGCTTAGTTTAACCTAAATCATATGAGAGTCTTAGGGTAAATCATATGAGAGGCTTAAGGTTTAATTAGATTGTCTAATTTTAGGGTTAAAAGTGGTTTTGTTGAATTTAACCCATATAGGTTTGTTAGGTTTAATTTGGATTTAGGAAGAACAATTAATTAACCCATGGGGTCAAATGGGGCCTAGAATTATATCAAACCTACATACATCATATGAAATCCATAGGGTCTAGTGAACAAATCAAACTAAGGTCTTATGTCTAATTAGGTTCATGGTCACCAAATGGTTGACTTAGCTTGGTCAAAGGGTTGGCCAAGGTTGGATCAATAGGTCATAATGATAAATTTATATATGAAATACTTGTATAAACCCTAGGGGGGTTGTTAATTTTAACTAATATAACTAATTTAGTCCATTGGTTCAACTAGTTCAAAAATGCAAAAAAGGGTTAAGTGTTGGGCTTACCTTAGTGATCATGGCCCAATTAAGCCAATTGGGACAAATAAATGGTCAAGTAGAATCACTTAGAGTTTAAGAAATTTATCTAATGTGATTTTTACCGTCAATTTGATAAATAAAGATTTAATTAGTGAGAATGGTTAATTGAACCCTACAATTCAATTGGGTTAATTTATCTAAATGGGGAAATTAACCTAGATAATGCAAAATTGACTCTATCTCATTAACGAGGAGTTCACTCAAGCTAATTAAAAGGGTTGAGCGGAATCAATTTGATAAAATTGATCAATGTATTCTAATAGGTTCATTTTGGTCAAATTGGGCTAGATGTGCCAATTAGTCTATTTGGGTTTTCAAGATTCAACTAACCTTAAATTACCTATTTTAGTCATTGAAATTAGTTTTAAAGTTTAGATTTACTTACTTTGATTAAATTAGTGAAACTAGCCTTAAGGGATTAAACTAGGAAAACTTGGCCAACTACGCCAATTGGCCTATTTAAGGGAAACTTAGGGTTAAAATCTATGATTTCTCTATTAAATTTTTTCTAATGCCTTAGGATTAATGAGTTTGATCAAATAATATTAAATTGGTAGTTTTTGTCCTATAGGATCAAATATGTCCAATTAGGCTAAATTTTAAAGCTTGACAAAAGGTTGATCTAGCTCTATAAGATTACAAATATCCTATTAGGACCAACATAAATTTTCATCCAAAGATAATTTTTCCAATTCATATCTATGGGTTTAATTGGCTTTATTGGGTCATATTGGGTCAAGTTAGGATTCAAAGGGATCTAGTATAGTCTAATGATCAAATATGGTAAAATCGCATATGAATTGGCGATATAAATATAATAAATGAGGTTTTGTTAAATCATTTGTCATAACTCAACCCAACTAGGACAAGTCCTATCATGTTGGGTTGTGACAGACAAATCCTAAGATCTTGTTTTTTAAAATAGTTCATATTTTCTTCTAATATTCATTTTAAAATCGTGTTGGGTTGTGACAGACAAATTCTAAGATCTAGTTTTAAAATATTTCATATTTTCTTCTAATATTCATTTTAAATAAATAATTGACTATAGCTACTAAAACATCCAAGTTTTTAAAATTAGCTCATCCACAATATTTTTTTTATTTTATTAAAATATATCTATACCATAGTATATGACTGCAAATAAAAGTTATAAAATTGAATAATAAACTAGTCATGATTGTACAAAAATAAAAAAATATTTATCAACTTCAATCATATACTGAACTGCTAATCAACAAGCTCATTCTCTTTCCCAGATTCTAAAAATTAGAAATAAAATCACAGTGAGATATAACAGCTCAGCAGGCCGCAAACACCTATCTAATTTTAAATATTTATTTTATTAAACAATTTTTTATTATTTAAATGCAATTAAAAGCAATATAATAAATCAATACAGTGAGCAGAATATTAAAAGGGTAGTAGTTATCAATATTTAAATAATAGTACTGAGCAGATAATTAAAATTGAAATTCTCTAGTCCCTGATAGAAAATCAAAGGATTCTGATCCCCTTATGGCTCCCAATAGAATTTTATCCTCTTTTAGTTAGAATCTTAAAAAATAATCTTGCCCCTAAAACTCGCAACATATAGATTTTTTAAAATTTGTAAGATTCATAATCCCAGTCACCTAAGGAATCTAACAAAAATTCAAGCTCCTTATATCTCCTAGCAAAAAATTTTCATATCAAAATTGTTCATTATCAATTGATTCAATCATAAAAACACATATTTCATCATATTGTAACAGATAAAATATAATTGAGCACATTTAATAATTGTATAGTTTTCTATAATGACTGCTCTCCCGGCGTGGGCAGTGCGATCGGCACGTACAGGAGAGGCGGAACACTTCCGCCTCTATTACGCGTGAGCCGGTGGTCTAAAAGGATCTTCCTCTTCAATTGAAGATCCATTGTATTTTGTTTGTTTTCTACCATATATCATTAATTAAAAAGGTTTTCATCTAGTTTTTCATATCGTTCTTCTCAATTACTGTTTGGACTTTGATGGAATTCAATTTTTGCCAAGATTTTCTTCTATTTCGACAAGCGTTTCCTATCACGTTCATATCAGCTAACATGCTCTATGCTTTAAATGAATAGAGGGCTAAGCTTCCAACAGGTCAAACCCACTTAGTGGTATTCTTTTGCATTGTTCTATTAGGAATATTTTGTTAGTTGTTGCCATATTTTTATTTTGATGTGCTATTCATCTATATTTTCATGCTATTACATTCAGTTGGGATATTGAGTAGTTTATAACGTTCTTGTGGTACTTCATCTAGAGGCTTATCTAGATATTAAAAATCTAGAAAAGTAGGTTTTCTTAAATATTAGCCTGTCAAAGTGGTTAGGAAAAAGGCGGGTATATATATATATATATATATATATATATATGTACAACATAACATACCATACTAGCATGACTTATTGGGTGATAGTCTTCTTTACTAATTTTTCTTATAGTTTGATTATTGATCGATCTCTTTTGACTTTATTGTTCATATTAATTTTATTTATAATTTTTTAGATTTTTATTGGTCATATTGAGTGATGATTGATATTAATTAGAACTGAACATACATATTAATTTTTTTGCCTTGCATTAAAAATATTGATAGAATTTTGGTTACTTGTTGGGCTTTTATCCTAATTATTTGAATTTTTATGATTTTAGATCAGGAAAGGAGTCATGACCAATTGGAGTGAGGTTGACAGAGATTTTTTAAATTTTATTTAGTTTTGTTTGTACTTTCCCTTATTCCTTTATAGTTAGGAGTTTATGATATAATAGTAATTGTGTTGATATCCTGGCTATTGTATATTAATTTTGAGAGAATAAATATAATGTAATATTTGATGTATGCAATTATTAGTTTCTTTCATTGGATATATAGATTTATTATTTTGATGATTTATAAAAACTTTAGTTGATTAATTAATAAGATAAAATAGATAATTCTTCTAATTTTTATTTTGGGGCATTTTACAAGAAAGGCCTTAAATAAACATATGATCATGCTATTAAGCCATCAATTATATTAATAAAACATAGTTTGATAGAAATTCTCCATATACATGCATGTTCTATTGTATAAAGTCGTGTTTGAATGTATCAATATATACCCTTCTTGGGTCACACCCAAGCATAATTAGAGAGTTTGGATTAAGATACTTATTTTGGAACTACTCCTTCAAAGAAGATGTTATAAGCTCTAAAATTAAGCACAAATAGAGAAATTAGGAATAAATACTAATCTTAGGATCTAAGACCAAGTGTTAGACCTAGAATTAGAATTAGACACAACTAGGGAAGCTTGAAGAAGAACTCAATATTGATCTTAACAGTACAACATAACTACTGAACTCTAAAGTCAATCGTAAATAGGAAACTTGCATAATTAATTGCTTGGAACAATAAGAGGATTATTAGATAAGAAGCTAGACTTGCGATGAAACTCAAATATGTAATTAACCAACCTAATTTTAGTGGAAACAACCAAAGAACCCTAGTTTGAGAAACTAAGCTTGAAGTTGATTTTAACCAAAAAATCCATATATATTATCTTGGGATAAATTAAAATGATATTCAAAACCACAAATTCTTATCCTTTAAGTCGATTACTAAAAGCAAAATAAACCATATTCATTGTGTTAAGATGTTGGTTTACTATTATCATCATCTGTTTGACATATTAAGTCATCCCTCTACATGTTTCACTACCAGTCAAGAAAATCTTCGGCTCAAAAAGGTATTAGAGTAACCAACCTTCATGTTAGATCATTAGTCTAGATGTTAATGACAGCTTACGCAAGCTACCTCAACAAAGCACTTCTACGATTTACTACCAGCCATATAGACTGTTGGCCTATAGAGGCCTTAAATTAATTCCATTACCAAACTAGTAGTCCTATGCTTAATTTGAAACTATACATAAGGGTTATCAACTCATTTGGTTGTTTGAAGTTAGAAAAATGATAAGTTTATTAAAATTTATTATTTTGTCAGATATAATAAAAATTTAATATGAATTTAAAATCTTTAAATACATTTAAACTTTATCCAAATATTAAATTATACTTTTGAAATTCAAAACGAATAAAAGAAAATTTATTATGTTCTACCCATCTTTTTTTTAATCTTCTAGCAACCAAATGCATTCAAAATAGGGCTTAGATGTTCATAAGTCATCTTTTACTTTTATTTCCCTTTCTAATTTCTTTATATATTTCTTTGAAAATAACTTTCTATTTCCACAATTAAAGAATCATATTTCTATAAAACTCTCTTTGAAAGGATCTTGTCATTTCAAAAAATAATTTATTATTTATTCTCTCTCTCTCTCTCTCTCTCTCGTTCTTATGTACTTTTCTAACTGTACTCAAAGGGCCTGTATATTTAGAGAAATAGTCTAATCGTCCATAAGAGAATGATTAACATGGAAGTTATAATAAGGGTTAATAAATTGGATTTATATGATATATTTTTTCCTCTATATGCATGGCCAATTCTAATATAAATGTGTTGTTAGAAAATTTAGAATTTTTTTTAAGGGAAGATTATTAAGAAAGTTACAGCTCTTAAGGGTAGCAATTTCCGTCATTTTAGTATTATCATACTTAGTCAAGGTTGAATGTTACCATTGTTTTAAGAATAATATAAAATAAATAAATAAATTGTGAATTAGATTTAGTGCCATCGAAGATGATGATGGTAAGCGATGATTTTAATATCCACATGCTCATCTCAACAATAACAATCCAACTCCATAAACATCTGGTGAACCACAATCATATAAAAGTTGGATTAATTTTGTAAATTGTTTGGATCAGATCAAGTCTACAAGAAAGTGGCGAGGTAGCTACCATTCTTTGGTTAAGGTTTCATTTGGAATGACTTTTTTACTGCTCCTTAAAGTATCTTTTTAATACAAAAATTAAAAAAAAAAAATTATAAAAAAACTACTTTAAGAAGCAGTATAAAAGAGATCCCAAACAAAACCTAAAGCATTTATCTCCCTAAGGGGAATCCAACACCAAAAATGGATTACTAGTTACTAGTTTGTTGCATGTAGGGATTGCGAGACTAATGAAATTTCAAATAACATAGGTTAAACTATTTGACATGTAGCCATATTTGACGCAACAACGAGAAATAAGTTTATGGGGAGAGGGTGCTAGTGGGCCAATTTATTGGCCAAATTGGTTATGACAACGAGGGTCTACCATTAGACCCACCACCTCTTGGGTCCCTATAATTAAAGTTCAAAACCAACTCAATTATTTTTAAAAACAATTAAAATAATTTTTAGGTATCTTAAATGCTTTTAAAAATGACTATTATTGCTAGCAACTGACATCATTATTGCCGGCATCACTGCCGCCACCTCGTTATCTGCTTTTCGTCAGCCACTAGACTTAGCTATGCTAGCGACTCGCCACAACATAAATCAACTTTTTGATATGCAATAAAAATAAAAATAAAATACATTTTTAAGATATTATTTTAAGTTAAAATGTAGAAAAATAAAAATATATCAAACAACTTCAAAGTTATTATTCAAAGCACGTGCTTTGAATGCTTTGTATGTCAAAATAATTTATTTTGCTTCATTGAGTTGTTGGACTCCAACTGGGTGAAAGTGATGTGAGGCCGCATCTTCCTTTAGATTTTTCCTTTAACAGACCCACATCAACTTTGACATTTATTGCATGCAAGAAATAGAATTGATGAAAAAATATATATATTTGGTCATCTTAATTATGAATTATATATCATAAATAAATAAAAATAAAATAAAATAGAGCAGGCAAGAGACATAATTTTTATTCAAAACATTCAAAAGAAAAAAAAATGAGATATTGACTAGTTGAGAGAGCTTTTTAACTCGAAAAAAAAGTCAAGTAAAATTAATATGTTGATGGTCTCATCAATATCTGTCATCTAATGAACTTGTCAAGATAGATGAGTTGACTGTATTAAGCAACCTATATAAATAAAATTGTCATGATCTTATGGTGATAGATGATGTTATATGCAAGATGTTCATAGTGACCAATAAAGATGACCTAATTAATCATTTTGTGGAGATGGAGATGAAAAAACCAAAAGCTAGTGATGAGGTAGTATTGGAAGGACTTGGTGGTCCCGAAGGGGAAGTCATAATGGTTTACCTTTTTTAAGGTTAAGGTGGACCACCCTTACACTATACATGGAGAAGTGAGAGAGGATTGTGGAGCCCACTAGAAATACTCGTATATGGTCTTCCTTAGGTGAAGATATTACAATATAAAGCTAATCACTAAGCTGTGAAATGAGATTATGGAGGTCCTTATAGAAAGTGAGATTGTTCCTCCCCTAAGGGTGGAGGTGGCATTACCTAAAGGTGGAAAGGGAGTGGCACAAGAAAGTCAATAGGCTATTAAAGATGATTATATCAGTCTTATCATACATGTAAAGATGACATCATTTGAAGTATCAATAAAAGACATGGAAAGGTTTTATAAATGTCCGGATTAGTCCTCCTTTGAAGGTTAAGATAAGGATATATGAACTAAACGGGACAACAAAGTATTGTGGGAAGGTCATGGTTGCCATTGAATAAGGTTGGATTGTAGGTAACCGGAGTTAATGTGCATTTGGAGGTGGTCGGGACAATCATTCTCTAAAAGAGGCCAAGGATGCTAATTAACTAGGGGTTAGCTAGAGTCGATTGGTTGCTGAAGTCCATGAGTAAATTAAAGTTAACTAACAATTTGGAGTAGACAAATCATGAGAATTTGGTGGGTGATAGATCGACCAATGATTAAAACTAGTGGATGACTTGATTGAAGTCATCGATTAACTTGGAGCTAGTATAATCAATGTGCTACCATGGACAATTAAAAAAAAAAAGTAATTCCATTGAAGAGAGGGAAAACTGGGCAATCAAAAGTTGATGGATGATAAAGGTTAATGGTGAGAATCATGCAATTATAGGTATCAAGCAATGAAAATTTTTAAGTGGCGAAAACATTATGTTATTATAGATGTCGAGCGATAATGATCATCTAGTGATGGTAAGCATTAGCCATTAATTGGCATCTTGTGACAAAAGGCATTAGGTGATTGCATATGTTTGGTAATTATACTACATATCAAGTTGTAAGCAACGGGAATTGACATGTGCAGTGAATGACATATTATGATAGGCATTAAACATCGTAAGCTTCGAGTGATTGTGGATGTTATGATGATGAAGATTAGGAGATGAAGGGCATCAAATGAAATCAAGTGTTGGATGAAAAAAATGTGTTATATTATAATGAGCATGAAGTGCGAGTAAATATTTTTAGATGTCAAATTGTTAAATGAGAATGAGTTTTTATAAAAAAAATAAAGTTGACAAATGTAAATGAGAATTGATGACTCAATATTTAAGTATTTGATAAAATAACTAATCAAATGAGAATGATATATTATAAAAATTTACGTTGAATTTTTTTTTTTTAAATATAAATAAAAAATTCTTGTGCCATTTTGTAGTATAAAATAGTTATTATGCCATTGATACATCTTCAAAAAAAATTTATGATCGGGCACAAATCTTTATGCAAAATCAAGTTGGAAGCTTCCCAAATTAAAGTTAATTGGGACCATCCGAACTCAAATTTCAGCAAACTTACACTCGAACTAAAAGTCTCAATAATACGAAACCAACAACACCAAATTCAACTCAATCTGAGCCCAAATGTGTCCAAATCAAGGACCTCAAGCACCGTTGGAAGATTCAAACCACACTTTGGATTAACAAATGGTTTCCAAACGTGACATGCTTATAGTTGAATCGAGTGTCTCGACGATACGAATCCAACAAGCCCAAGATCATGGAATTATGACAACATTAAGACCTTCAAATATCTAACGAATGATCCATGATTAAGGGATTAAACATCGATCGTCCTTCCAAACCACTCCCCATTTACCCTTAATCTTCCTCCTATTTATAACGGGCCACGCCATTCTAGAAAATCTATAAATAGAACCCTCCTTCCTCTTGAAAAGGGGACCCAAGGAAGAGAGCAAAAGAGAGATCGGAGATCGTTCTTACCCTAGCTCCTCCCGACCACCACCCGGAGTTCTGCCGGACCACCACCTAACGCCGGAGTTAGTCGGACCACCACCATATATTTTCAGTATTCATATAATTTTTTATTTGATAAAAATATAATAAATTAGAAAATCCCTATTAAAATTTTTTTTGAAATTATTCAAAATATTAATAATTTTAAATCTCTATAATATATAAAAAGTTAAACAGTGAAAGTTTTACCAGTGAAAAGTTATCCCTATTTTTAGTAATAGAAACAAAAGTTATGTCATGATTTACTCGTCTCGCTGTAAGGAATCATTATCCTATTTCTAATTTTAATAATTTGATGCTTTTTGTATTTTCTAATCAAATTTATATGTTACTAAAAAATTAGGATAATTTTTTATTGGTAAAATTTTATCGCATAACTTTTGATATTTGAAAGATGTTGTCAATATGAGCATTTTGACGGAAACATATTAAATTTTCATCGATGAAATTAGAAGTTATAATTTTGTTGAAATTAATACATAGTAGATAAATTTGATACATTTCCCTACATTTTTTATTGTAGCATTTCATATATTATATTGACTTACATGACATAGAAAATATAGCATTTGCATATAAACAAGAAATGTTAGTTATTAATACTATAATGAATATAAGTTGGGTTTTAAAATATAATACCCTACACAGAGCTTTTCTCTTAATAAAACGTTGATGGTGTAGTCCTAGTTGTAGCTTGTAACCGATTAACCTAACTGTGCCGACAGGTAGAGAGTGATGACGCTTAAATGATTATTGATAGTCATTTGTGAAAATAAATGATTAATATATTATAAGATTGATAGATTAATAGCTATGACAGATAACATATGAAAGATTAAAGGTGCATGTCCTGCTTTTCTTTACATAATTATACTCATGATGATGTTTATCGGATATTACATTAAATTGATTGATATATATAACTGAACTCAGACTGACATTAATATACATACGAAATAGCATAACATACTAGCATGGTTTATTGAGTGATAATTTTCTTGAATAATTTTTCTTACAGTTTGATAGTTAATGGATATCTTTTGACTTTACTCATCATATTAATTTTATTCATAATTTTTTAGATTTTCATTGTTCATATTAAGTTATGATTAATATTAATTAGAACTAGCCATAGATATTAATTTTTTGCCTTGCATTGAAAATAACGATAAAATTTTGGTTACTTATTAGACTTTTATGCTAATTATATGGAATTTTATGATTTCATGTCATATAATGTGTCATGACCAATTGGAGTGAGATTGACAAAGATCCTCAATTTTTTATTTAGTTTTATTTATACTTTCCCTTATTTTTTTACAGTTAGGAGTTTGTGATATAATATTAATTATAATGATCTCCTGGCTATTATATATTAATTTTGAGAGAATAAATATAGTGTAATATTTTGATGTATGTAATTTTTAGTTGCTTTCATTGGATATGTAGATTTATTATTTTGATGATTTATAGAAACTCTAGTTGATTAATTAAGAAGATAAAATAGACAATTCAACCAATTTTTATTCTTGGGCATTACAAGAAAGGCCTTAAATAAACATATGATCATGTTATCAAGCCATCAACTATGTTAATAAAATATAGTTTGATAGAAATTTTCCATAAACATGCAATGTTATATTGTGTAAATTCATGTAAAGTCATGTTTGAATGTATCATTATATACCCTTCTTGGGTCACTCCCAAGCATAATTAGAGAGTTTGGATTAAAAAACTTATTTTGGAACTACTCCTTCAAAGCACAAGTCCTAAGCTCTAAACTTAAGCACAAAAAGAGAAATTAGGATAATAAATACTAATCTTAGGATCCAAGACCATAAGGATATTCAAAACCACAAATTCTTATTCTTTAAGTTGATTACTAATAGCGAAATAAATCATCTTCACTGTGTTAGGCTATTGGATTACTATTATCAACAACTGTTTGACATAGTAAGTCATCCCTCTTCATGTTTCGCTACCAGTCAAGAAAATTTCCTGTCTGAAAAGGTATTAGAGTAACCAACTGTCACGAACCCTCATGTTAGGTTATTAGTTTAGATATCAATGATAGCTTACACAAGCTATGCCAATTAAGCACCTCTACGCTTTACTACCACCCATATAGGCTGTTGGCCTATAAAAGGGCTTAAATTAATTCCACTACCAATGTAGTAGTCTCATATGCTTAATTTGAAACTACACTTAAGGGTTATCAACTCATTCGGTTGTTTGAAATTGGAAAAATTATAAGTTTATTAAAATCTATTATTTTGTCAAATATAATAAAATTTTAATATGAATTTAAAATCTATAAATACATTTAAACTTTATCAAAATATAAAATTATACTTTTGATGTTTCAAACGAATAAAAGTAAATTTATTATGTTATACCCATCTTTTTTTTAATCTTCAAGCAACCAAATGCATTCAAAATAGGGCTTAGATGTTCATAAGTCATCTTTTACTTTTATTTCCCTTTCTAATTTCTTTATATATTTCTTTGAAAATATTTTCTATTTCCACAATTAAAGAATCATATTTCTATAAAACTCTCTTTGAAAGGATCTTGTCATTTCAAAAAATAATTTATTATTTATTTTCTCTCTCTTTTGTTCTTATGTACTTTTCATACCGTACTCAAAGGGCCTGCATATTTAGAGAAATAGTCTAATCGTCCATAAGAGAATGATTATACATGGAAATTATAATAAGGGTTAATTAAATTGGATTTATATGATATATTTTTTCCTCTATATGCATGACCAATTCTAATATAAATGTGTTGTTAGAAAAATTAGAAATTTTTTTTAAGGGAAGATTATTAAGAAAGTTAGAACCCTTAAAGGTTGCAATTTCCGTAGAAATTGTCAATTTTAGTATTATCATACTTAGTCAAGGTTGATTGTTATCATTGTTTTAAGAATAATGTAAAATAAATAAATAAATTGTGAATTAGATTTAGTGCTATCAAAGTTGATGATGATGGTAAAAATTGATTTTTAACATTGATATGCTCATCACAACAATAACAATCCAACTCTGTAAACATCTCGTGAACCAAAATCATATTAGAGTTTGGTTAATTTTGTAAGTTGTTTGGATCGAATCAAGTATACAAGAAAATGGCAAGGTAGCTACCATTCTTTAATTTGGTTTAGGCTTTGTTTGGGATGTCTTTTTTACTGCTTCTTAAAGTAGCTTTTTAATATAAAAATTAAAATTTTTTAACAAAAAAGCTGATTTAAGATGCAGTAAAAAAGTCATCCCAATGAAGCTTAAAGCATTTATCTCACTAAGGGGAATCCAACACCAAAAATGGATTACCAATTACTAGTTTGCTGCATGTAGAGATTGCAAGACTTCTGAACTTTCAAATAACATAGGTTGAACTATTTGACATAATACATTATTTATTATTGGCTCATTGATTGCCTAATGTCATATATTGAGAAAAAAGTATTTGACTTGATTCCAAATGAATTTATAATGCAAAGTTATCAGAAAATGTAAAATAAAATGCAAATCTTATAATTTATTTTGAATTTTCTCTTATAATTTTTTTTATTTTTTTAGTTATAGGAACTCAAGAGGTGGTGGGAGAGGGTGCTTGTGGGATAATTAGTTGGCCAATTTGTTATGACAACGAGCGTCTGCCATTAGTCTCACCACCTCTTGAGTCCCTATAACTAAAATTCAATACCAAATCAATTATTTTTAAAAACAATCAAAATAATTTTTAGGTATCATGAGTGCTTTTAAAAATGACTATGATCGCTAGCAACATACATCATTATTGTCGGCACACCACCACCATCTCATCTGCTTTTCATTAGCTACTAGCCTCAGCTATGCTTA
>NW_021529777.1:198796-229403 GCF_001605985.2 Dendrobium catenatum | reverse complement strand
AAAAAAAAACATGAGATATTGACTAGTTGAGAGAGCTTTTTAACTCGAAAAAAAAAGTCAAGTAAAATTAATATGTTGATGGTCTCATCAATATCGGTCATCTAATGAAATTTTTATTGCCTCAGGTTACCTGACGCAGCTCTACGTTCGGTATGCACTAATTCGGCGCCACGTAGTAGCCCGTTTACCTGGAATGACCCGATGGCAACCCATATTCTTTTACAGTATTTAAATTATTTCGGGTATTCCCGTCGCGTTGTAATAGAATTGGGCGGGAAAAGTTAAAAAATACGCGGCTTTTACCACGGGTATAATAAGCTTTTGGGTAATACACCTTGGATGTTATACTGTCTTTAGGGTTCTTATACTGCAGGAGAAGAAATCGTCAAGTGTTAGAGGAGATGAGTACGAGTCTAGCTGTTGCTTTGGAAGACTTCGAAGATTTTGATAAAACTTCGACGATGAATTTTGATCAAGCGTTCTCTGATTTAATACAAGTAATTCCTTATCTATATTGTACAATGTATTTTTTTTTTTTAAAAAAATTGCTGCTTTATGTCACTCGGTACAGTTTAACGTGACTCGGTAATGATCGGTACTAGAAAGTGTTGCTCGGTATTAAGTATTTGTACAAAATACTTATGAAGTATTACCGAGCAAATACAGCTTATACCGAGCAAATAGAAGATATTACTTCTTAGTACCGATCGTTCAACCTACTCGGTATTAGCTTGGTACTGATTTATATAGCTCGGTATAAGCTCGGCACTGATTTTTATAGCTCGGTATAAGATCGGTAGTGATTTGTATAGCTCGGTATAAGCTCCGTACTGATTTGTATAGCTCGGTATAAACTCATAGTACATTGGTACTGAGCAAAGACAACTTATTACGTCCTAGTACCGATAATTGAACCTGTTCAGTATTACCTCAGTACTCATTTGTATAGTTCGAAATAAACTCAGTGTACGTTACTATTAAGCAAATACAACTTATTACGTCGTAGTACTGTTCAGTCATCCTGCTAGGTATAAGCATGGTATCGATATGCAAATATAAAGCTAAACTGGATGTTTGAATCTTTTTTCACAAGGTGTTTACAATTCTGAAAAGGAAGCATGTGAAAAATACTGTCATTACGTGCATTCACATGGATTTAGTGTTCGTAAAGATCATCACCATTTCTGACCAAATTCAAGGAAAATCAAATCAAAGGATTTTGTGTGTTGCAAAGCAGGATTCAAGAAGGAGACTGAGATGGGTACAAAAGTTAAATATCAAAAATCATGCACAAGAACATGATGTCCAACCATGGTTAGATTTTCGGTGAGTCAAGATGGGATTTGGGCGGTGAACAAAGCTATAGAGAGTCACAATCACAAACTGGCTAGGTCGGATGATCAACATTTGTTCAGGTCATCTAGGAGCATTAGTCATGAGAATGCTGTTGTTCTGAAATTTATGTCAGAAGCAGGGATAAGAACTGTTGATGCATTTACATACCTATCTGAGGAAGTATGAGGTGTTGGTAATTTGGGGTTCACCAAGCGGGATGCATACAACTACATCCAAAAAGAAAGAAGAGCCAAGTTTTAGACTGGAGACACTAATTCACTTATCAAGTTGTTTAAAGAACGGGCAATTGATGATAATATGTTTGCCTGGATATTAAAACTGATGAAGACGATTGTTTGTTAAATTTCTTCTGGGTTGATGGTCTTGGTAGAATTGATTATGATTGTTTTGGGGATGTGATTATTTTTTATACAAGTTATCATTTGAATAAGTATAACTTAGCCTGTGCACCTATTGTCGGAGTAAATAATCACTGGCAAAATGTTCTGTTAGGAGTTGCATTTTATCTGAGGAGACTAATGATTATTTTACCTAGCTATTTAGAACATTTCTAAGAATTATGGATAACAAACATCCAATTATTATTTTTACTGATCAGGACCAAGCCATGGCAAGGACAATAGAGATTGCATTGTCTAATACATGGCATCGATTGTGCCAATGGCATATGTACAAGAAGGCTCCTTTAAAAGTATGATGCTTTAACAGTAACAATATAGTGAAATTTCTATTCTTTTATTGTTTCAGGCAGTGTGATTATATAGAGGAATTTGAGAGAAAGTGGAGTGAAATGATCTCAGAAGGAAATCTCCAAAGCCATCAATGGTTGAATGATCTCTACATAATCAAGGAGAAATGGTCAACTGCATTCAACAAAGATTATTTTAACCTTGACATTTTATCAACCCAATGTAGTGAATCCACCAATCATGTATGTCATGATTGTTCCAAGCCAACAAGTACTATCACAAAGTGTTTCCTAGGTTTGGAAAAGGTGATGAGGACTTGGCGTCGGAATGAACAAGATGAAGAATTTAGATGTAGTCAAACAGATATATAACCTTATATGAAAAGTAGCCCATTATTGAAGCAAGCTGCAAAATTTTATTCAAGAAAGTTATATTCATTTTTTGAGGAGGAGTTCTTACATGGACTTGGTGGACTAAACATTGAACATTCATCATCTGATTTATCAAGGTTTTATGTAAAGAACATTGACAACTCCACCGACTCACATAATTGGATTGTGAACTTTAATTCTTTAGAAGGTATCATTCAATGCAGCTGTGCAAAGTTTGAAATGATGGGTATATTATATTCTCATTGCATGAGAGTTATGAGACAATTAGATATTGTTAATATTCCCGTTAAATATTTACTCCCAAGGTGGTCAGCCAATGCTCGAAAAGATTTATATTCTGGAGGGAACATCTCATGTCTCGGTATCAATGCTTGCCAACCTATTGAGGGGTCCAACAACTTGATGTTCATAAATTATATCTGCCGATTTGCATATAAAATTAGTACAGAAGCACAAGATAATGAGAAGGTTAAAATGTGTGTGATAGATGGTTTGAGTACATTGGCTGCAAAAGTACATTCCATCAAGATTGACAGAAAGAACAAATTAATTTCTAGAGCAGGTAATGATTCTATTAAAGATCCTAAGAAGTGCCGGCCAAATGGCGTATTAAATGCAAGATTGAAGGATCACTAGGAGAAAAGGAAGACCAAAAAAGTTAAACCAATAGAGAACAATCCGCCAACAAGCATACACTTTATAAATTCAGATTCAGGTAGACAATCGTCTTTCATGTAATCTGGAAATTTGGAGATATTTCATTTATGAATATGACTTTCTGATGTTATATGTAAATTTTTACAATTTTGATATTTTATAGTACTGTTATAAAATTATATTGCTCGGTATTAGTGTATAATTAGTCAGTTTTGCTTGGTACTTGATTACAGTGGTTGGTATCGCTCGGTATTTGGTGTGTACTGAGCTGCATTAATACAGTACCGAGCAAATTTTGGCTAATACCGAGCAATACCAAACTGTTTTCATATTGCTCGGTATTAGTATTTGATGAGTGGGTATTGCTCGGTATTAGTCATTTAATACTCGAAACTTGATTACATAAGTCAGTATCGCTCGGTATTCGGTGTGTACTGAGCTACATTTATACAGTACCGAGCAAATTTTGACTAATACCGAGCAAATTATAGAAGTCGGTATTGCTCGGTATTAGTTTATGATTAGTTGGTATTACTCGGTATTACTCTTTTTTAGTACTCTGTAGTTGATTAGATAAGTTGGTACTACTCAGTACATAACAGGGCATATGAAATATACACATTAAAAATCCACAATAAATATACAAAAAAATTTCACCATTTATTTCATAACCTATTGAATTTTAGTACATAACAGGGCATATGTTAATTCAATCCTGAATAATAGCATACTAGATTGCCAGTTTTTATAACGATACCATTGAACAGGTTCTTGTTGTATTACAACTTCCATATATTTACAAACAAACATGTTGCAATCAATGTTGTTATCTTGTGTTGGAAAGTTTCTAAAACCCTTGATTGGATATTTCGTTATATCGTTGTCAAAAGCGTTCTTTATATCCTTGTAGAAATGAGAAATCTGGAAAATTAAAATAAAATTAACATAAAATAATGTTTAGACTAAAATTAAAAACAAATATTGGTATTACTTACAACTTCTGGGAGTATGTCTTTGTATGTCTTTTTCGATAATGAATCATAAAACTCCCACCGTTTCTTTCTCAAATTACAAACTAGAAGCGTCCAATGTTTACCGTTTATTATAGGAACAAAGATCAAATTAACATTCCTAATAACAGTTTTGTCTATATGAGATACGAAGCTTATTGTGCTCGTCTCTTTTGATTGGGCATAGTAATCATGGATAAGAAAAAAGAGTAGTGCTGATTAAAACCATAAACATGTTTAAAACAAATAAATACAAATAGCAAACGCAAGGATTAAATAATGCATACTAACCCAATGGAAACTTGAAACATAAAGAAATGGCTGATTAAGCCCTGAGCAAAGGGCATTTTTCTGGAGTAGTAAATGAGCAAAAGCATCCACATGATTATTATCAAGCTCCTCGGACAGTAATAACTCGTCCAATTGGCTTCTATAAATTATTATATTTCCAAACTAGAAAATAGTATCACCCCTGCATAATTTAAAAAACATAAATTAAAAAGATTAAAAAAAAAATACAAGTTCGTAAAGCTCGGTATTACTCGGTACTACTCGGTATAATGCATTGAAATAACAATAAACGTAATATACAACATATTATTAATAAAGTACCGAGTATATATTACATAATAACGAGTTGCACCAAACATTTAAGTTCGGTATTACTCGGTTGTACTCGGTATAATGCATTAAAAAAAAGTAAACGTACTATACATCATCTGATTGAAATAGTATCGAGTATGCTTAACATAATACCGAGTAGAATCGATCATTAAAGCTCGGTATTACTCAGTACTGCTCGGTATAATGCCTTAAAAAATAATAAATGTACTATAAATCATATGATTAATATAGTATAGAGTATGTTCAACATAATACCGAGTAGAATCGATCATTAAAGCTCGGTATTACTCGGTACTACTCGGTATGAACAAGATTATTGTTCGGTATTGACAAGTTCTACTCGGTATAAGATCAATACTCACTTATTCTTGAATTGTTTCAAGCAATTATCGATGAATATGCGTTTATCTTCAGTTATTAATGATCGTCCAGGGTAATCTATTTCTTCAGGTGCAGGACGCAATTCAATCTCTTTTGTATCATCAACTTTATAAACAATTATAGCTTTATCACGACCTATAGTTGATTCATCTATAGAAGCCGGAGGATCAGGTACATGAGCAGGTTCAGGCTCTAGATCAGGTGTAGGAGCTGGTTCAGAAACTCCAGCAACTTCAGTTGTCGGAGGTGGTTCAGCAGCAGGAGCAGGATCAGTTGGAGGAGCTGGTGTAGGAGCAAGATCAGTTGGAGGAGCTGGTGTAGGAGCATGAGCAAGTTCAGGTGATTAGGCAGGAACATCACTTGGAATTGGCTCACTGAACTTCTCTTTGGATGATAAATCTTGTTTAGTTTTTTTCTTCCTGACACCGGTTGTAAATGGGGTAGATACAACTTTCCTCTTCCTATCATTTCTTAGCTGAACTCTTCTTGCTATTCTGATTTCTAAGGATGGATCAAATTCCTCATCCACACTCAGGCTGACATCCTTATAAACAATTTTCTCAAATTCAGTAGCAAATGAAGAAGATTCAGCAGACATTACATTCTTGTAAGTTTTAAAATAAGAAGGAAATTGATCTTTGAAGAACTGCAACATAACACGGTCTTTTCTTTTGATCTCCTCTTTCAAATCGAAAATCTCCTCTTTCATCTCAAAAATAGATAGCTCCAAGTTCACAACATGATTTTTAAGTAATCTATTTATTACTTCCACCGAAGCTAGCTTCTTCTTCATAAATTTGTCTTTATTAAAAAGCTTGTATATAGCTTGATTTAAGATATTGAGGTTTGTTTCATCTGTTAGTGGATTTGATTCATAAGGATTATGTGCAGATGAATCAGTATTTCTTGGGCTTGCCATCCTGACTGGACTAGCTGGAATAGGTGGAGATGAATCATGTTTAGGTGGGTTTTCCACCTTGATCGGACTAGGATGCCTAATTGTACTAGCTGGAGTATGTGGAGATGAATGATGTTTAGGTGGGCTTACCACCCGGATTGGACTTGGTACCCTAACTGGACTTGGTACCTTGACTGGACTGGCTGGACTAGGTGGAGATAGACTAGACTGGCTGGACTAGGTGGAGATTGACTGGACGACTTAGATGAAATCTTTGAAGGTGTGTGAAATAAAGCCTTCTCATCATCTGTTATTCCTCTTAAATGACTGAGAATCTGTATAAAATTAAAATTTTCATCTAAATTAAACATTAAAACACATAATTTTTGCAAACATTTAAATGAAAACACATACTGAAGCTACCTCATGATCCTGAAAGTCTGCAAATATACTATTTACATCTTTCTCACTGTACATAAAATTATCATCCCAACGAGTAAAACGTGGGCGGGATAGTTCATCCTCCACGGCATGAATGGTTGTATGTTCAAGAAACCAAATCTGCAAAAATTAAGATAATTTAATTTTGTCATATAAATTAAAAATTTACTAATGATCCTTTGAACAAATTAACAATACTCACAATGACAATCATGAAAAAACTATTTACATAGCCCAGTGCGGATCCATTTGCTTGTTTAGTAGCTACAAGGTTAAATTCATTAACCAGGAAGCCCCTAATTGATTCTGGCCAGTTGTATGAATTAAAACTATCAACATTTTTGACAACTTCCAGAATAGATGATGGTATGCGGAAGTTCGTCATTGGATAGAAAATGTTGGATAATAGGTAAATGAGAAATTCTTTCACTTGATCATCCATCTGGGTTGAACTATCCATCCTCTCAATGTCATGCCGAATGTCATTGGATGTTTTGCCTGTGGATCTAGTACTGCCAACATCAAATATAATACCTCTGTTTGGCATGCCTATGATTAAGGCAACCTCATCAGATGTGAATTCTAGCCTATGTCCTTTAATAATAAAACTCTCAGTCTTCAAATCCCAAATTCGTTAGCAACATATACATAAGTTGAATATTCTGAGGCATTTGAGGAAGCCTCAGGAACTGGCTAATTTGCAATTTCCATAGTCTTTCAACCAAAGGATCTCCAAATCTCCGAACAAGTTGATTACAAACTTCTCTAAAAGTCGAAGTTCGGCATCTGAAATGATTCTTTGGAGTATATTCATGTATAATGGATACCGAGTATTAAATGCAATCGAATCAGAGTATTAAATTATACATACTAAACACAATCGGTACCAAACATAATAAAGCTAATACAGATGAGTATCACTATATAACATGATTTGAACAATTAAAGCAAGCTTATACCGAGTTAATGTTTATAAAACCTTGTAGTACTGAGCTGTACCGATCAACATACCGAGCAGTACCGAGCGTTTATAACTGCCAATACCAAGCAGTACCGAGCTGTACCGATCAACATACCGAGCAGTACCGAATGATTAAACTCGGTATTGAATCAATAATATTTTTAATGTTTTTATCTAAGTGTATATCGACCATTAAACGTCGATACCGAGTAGTATAGAGTGTTTATATCTGCCAATGTCGCTCGGTATAGAGCAGTACCGAATGTTTCAAATGATTTAATTCAGTAGTGAATCAATAATATCTTTTATATTCTTATCTAACCTTATGCTGACAATTAATCGCTAATACCGAGCAATACCGAGTGTGCATAACTGCCAATACCGCTCGGTACCAAGCAGTACCGATCAATACTAATCTATACCGAGTAATACCGACCTCGATTCTAATATTGTTTCTTCACGAAAGATTAAAATTTCAGCTAAACTCGGACTTTATCCGTAATCCCTAACCCTAAACCCCATTTACAAAGAAGAAGGTGAGACACTGATTATCAATAAATGAACTAACCTGAGGCATTGTTTCTTCTCGAAAGCTTTGAACTTGGAAAAAGATGAATAGTTGTCGGAAATGTGGGGAGCTTCGAACTTGATAATGCGGGGAGCTTCGAACTTGGAAGAAGAAGAATAGTTGTCGAACCAAATCTTCATATATGCGAGCAAATGATGACGGAAGTGAAAGAAGGTGATCATTATTTGCAAATTATACAAAAATTTTGGGTCCACCGAGATTTTCTTATGTTCGCTCGTCGGGCCGTCAAATTCAAAAATTGCACGTGCCATAAACTTAATATTCGCTGGGTCGGGTCTGCAAAAATACGGCTGCTACATGGCGCTTGATTAGGCTATGTCGAACGTAGAGCTGCGTCAGGTTACCTGACGCAATAAAAATTCCATCTAATGAAGTTGTCAAGATAGATGAGTTGACTGTATTAAGCAACCTATATAGATAAAATTGTCATGATCTTATGGTAATTGATGATGTTATATGCAAGATGTTCATAAAGACCAATAAAGATGACCTAATTAATCATTTTGTGGAGATGGAGATGACAAAACCAAAAGGTGTTGATGAGGTAGTATTGGAAGGACTTGGTGGTCACAAAGGGGAAGTTATAATGGTTTAGCTTTTTTAAGGTTAAGGTGGACCACCCTTATACTAGTCGTGGAGAAGTGTAAGAGGTTTGTGGAGCCCACTAGAAATGCTCGTATATGGTCTCCCTTAGGTGAAGATATTACAACATAAAGCTAATCACTGAGCTGTGAAATGAGATTATGGAGGTCCTTAGAGAAAGTGAGATTGTTCAAAGTGGCAAGGGAGTGGCACAAGAAAGTCAATAGACTATTGAAGATTATTATATCAGTCTTATCATACATGTAAAGATGACATCACTTGAAGGATCAATAAAAGACATGGAAAGGTTATATAAATGTATGGATTAGTCCTCCGTTAAAGGTTAAGATAGGGATATATGAACTAAATGGGACAACGAAGTATTGTGGGAAGGTTATGGTTGCCATTGGATAAGGTTGGATTGTAGGTAATCGGAGTTGATGGGCAATTGGAGGTGGTTGGGACAATCCTTCTTTAAAAGAGGGGATGTTAATCAACTAGGAGTTAGCTAGAGTCGATTGGTGGTTGAAGTCTATGAGTAAATTAAATTAACTAACAATTTGGAGTAGACAAACCATGAGAATTTAGTAGGTGGTAGATCGACCAATGACTAAAACTAGCGGATAACTTGAAGTCATTGGTTAACTTGGAGCTAGTACAATCAATGTGCTACCATGAAGAATTAAAAAAAGTAATTCCGTCGGAGAGAGAGAAAACTGGGCCAACAAAAGTTGATGGATGACAAAGGTAAATGGTGAGAATCATGCAATGAAGAATTTTCAAGTGGTGAAAACATTATGAGATTATAGATGTCGAGTGATAATTGACATCTAGTGATGGTAAGCATTAGCCATTAATGAGCATCATGTGACAAAAGACATTACGTGATGGCAGATGCCAGGCCATAATGCATATAAAGTGGTAAGCTACGGGAAATAACATGTGCAATGAATGTCATATTATTACATGCATTAAGCATCATAAGCTCCGAGTGATTGTGAATGTTATGACGCTGAAGATTAGGAGATGAAAGGGGCAAATGATAATGAGTGTTGGATGAAAAAATGTGTTAGATTCCTATGAGCAGGAGATGCGAGCATATATTTTTGGATGCCAAATTGTTAAATGAGAATGATTTTCTTATTGTAAAATGAGAATTATTTTTTGATTAAAAAAATATAAAGTTGACAAATGTAAATGAGAATTTATGACTCGATATTTATGCTTTTGGTAAAATAAATAATCAAATGAGAATGATATATTATAAAAATATACATTGAAAAAAAAAAATCCAAATATATAAAAATAAGTCGTGTACCATTTTGTAGTATAAAATAGTTATAATGTTATTATTACATAAAAATCTCATTTTTTTATTAAATATTTTATAATTTTTTCCAGTAAATATAGGACTTTTAAGATTTTGGTTTTATATTTTAAATATCCAAAACAATTGAAACTAATTGAAATTTTACTTTATAAAATGTCGGCAGACTGAAATGCTACATACATGCAGCCAATATTATATATTAGCTCTAAGAGATGCTAATGAGTTGGAATCTCCAATCTCTTAAATTTTATTAAAAATTTTGTCGGAAACCGCTTTATTATAATAGCGATGATTGCAAAGCCCTCGGCGAAGTTTTCAATGAAGCCGTTACATAAAGCCATAATGATCATTTATAAAATATTTCTTGTTATATAATAAAAATAATTTTCAAAGTTTTATATTAATTAAATTAGGAGACAATTTTAAAACAAAAGTCTTTAATATTTTTTTTAAAATAATCATAAAAAAATAAACTAAATTACCACTTAGAGGGATGGCTTTATTATAATACCATATTAGTAGTCTGAAGCTATTCCTTTGGAGAAATAAATTTTAATATTCATAGGAGTCCGATTATGTTTGAACTCCAATAAAAACATGACATGTGTCCTTGTACATAGATTGTACAACTGTACACACTACATATAAATTACAAAATTATGTACATAGTGTGTACAAATTTATATAAGTAATATTTACACTATATACATAAGTGTACACAGTGTGTACAAATTTGTACATATTCTGTACAATGACACATGCCACATTTTATTGGAGTCCGAACGTAATCAAATGTCACATGTAATAATTTCTCCTATTAATGACTCTCCAAGGAATAGTTGTCACGACCCGACCCACACTACATATAAATTACAAAATTATGTACATAGTGTGTACAAATTTATATATGTAATATACACACTATATACATAGGTGTACACAGTGTGTACAAATTTTTATACACTCTGTACAATGACACATGTCACATTTTTATAAATTTGTACACACTCTGTACAATGACACATGTCACATTTTTATTGGAGTCCGAACGTAATCAAATGTCACATGTAATAATTTCTCCTATTAATGACTCTCCAAGGAATAGTATTCTCCAACATCTATGCCTTGAAATATTTTATATAATTTATGATTTTTTTTATAGTTTTCTTATTATTATTTTTTTTGCATATCACAGTCTGATTTTTATTTAACTATTATTTTTCACTATTTAAAAAAAATTTGGCTAAAAAACTATTTTTATAGCCGTTTTAAAAAAAAAAAATACTTTATCTATAATAGTTTTACAAAAGTTGCCCCAAACATACAATTTATCATAAAATAACGTTGACAAAATTTTAAAATAAAAATGATTATTAGTTTTCTGTGGTAAATAGAAACTAGAAAAAACTAATTATCATTATTATTTTTTTCGTTTATATATATATAACTATTTCAATTTTTTCTTTTTATTTTAGTTTTTTTATTGTCATATATATAATTTTAAATTAAACTATATATTTATAAATGATATTATAAATTAAATTAAACTAAAAAATTTAGAAGGAAAAAAAACCAATTGCAATAGTGCTAGTGACTTGATTTCGTTCTTTTTTAACTAATTATATAAAAATTTTAATTAAACCATTTTGTAATTTTATTACTGAATTGTTATCATAAAATTATCTTGAACGGGCACGAATCTCGATGCAAAAATCAAGTTGGAAACTTCAAAAATTATATGCGGGATCATTCGAACTCCGATTTTAGTAAACTTATAGTTGTAATGAGCGTCTCGGAAATACGAACCCAACGACACCAAAATCAACTCAATTCGAGCCCAAATGGGTCTGAATCAAGGACCCAAAGTGTTGTTGGAAAGTTCAAACCCCAATTTGAGTTAACAAACGGTTTTCAAACATGACGAGCTTATAGTCGAATCGAGCGGCTCAACGAGACCAATCCAACGAGCCCAATATCTCCTAATTCCGACACCACTAAGACCTTTAAATGTCTGACAAACGATCCATGATCAAGGGATCCAATATCGGCCGTCAATCGAACCACTCCATATTTGCCACTGATCTCTCACCAATTTACAGGTCATGCCACTCCAGAATATCTATAAATAGACCCCTCATTTCTCTTGAGAGGGACCCAGGCAAGAAGAAGAGAGAGAGAGGAAGAGGAGAAGAGAAGAATAGGAGGAAAGAGACTCCTCGTCGACCATCGCCGGAGTTCCGCCCGAACTCCAAATGACGCCGGAATTCTGCCTGACTTCTACGGGACATCAAAATTATGCCCGACTTCCACGGGATGCCAGAATTCTGCCCAACTTACACGGGACACTGAAATTCATCCCAAGTAACGACAGAGTTCCCCCCTAACGTCGAAACTCCGCCCAAGTGATACTAGAGTTTTCCTCGGCCACCAACAGACGTCGAACTTCTACCCGACGTCGGACCTTCACTCATCGCCAAGTTTCTACCCGACGTCGGACTTCTACTGGTTATCGGACTTTCATTGGACGTCTATCCGAAGATGGATTTCTATCCATTGTTGAACTTCTACCTGACACCGTCCTTCTGACCTTCGTCGACAGACAACAGTCCTTCCGACCTCCGCCACCAGCCGACTACGGTCCTTCTGACTTACGTCGCCCGCCTACTACAGTTTTTCCGACCTCCGTCGCCCGCCGACTACGGTCCTCCTGACTTACGTCTCCCACCGACTACAGTCTTTCAGACCTCCGTTGCCCACCGACTACGGTCCTTCTGACTTATGTCGCCCGCCGACTACAGTCCTTCCGACTTCCGTCGCCAGCCGACTACATTCCTCATGTCTTACGTCTCCCGCCGACTATAGTCTTTCCGACCTCCGTCGCCCGCTGACTACGGTCCTTCTGACTTACGTCGCCCGCCGACTACAGTCTTTCTGACCTCCATCGCCCACAGACTACGGCCCTTCTGACTTACGTCGCCCACCGACTACAGTCCTTCCGACCTTCGTCGCCAGCCAACTAAGGTTCTCCTGACTTACGTCGTCTGCAGACTACAATCTTTCCGACCTTCGTCTTCAGACAACAGTCTTTATGATATCCGTCCGCCAACTACGATTCTTCTGAACTCCATCACCAGACTATGGTCCTCCCAACCAAATGAACACGTCAATAGTTACTCTTTGTATTGACATCATGTAATGTACTCTATAAAATGTACATCAAGCTAAGGCCTTCTCCCACGGATGGGCCTCATTTGTAATCAACAACATACTAGTGGATTCATTCGAACTGGGTTAGGCCCCTGTGGTTTTTCCCCCTTTTCAGGGGTTTTCACGTAAAATTCTTAGTGTCTCATAAATGTTAGACTCTCTCTCTTATATTATTGCGTGCCAGATCTTTGTATAACACTAATACACTGAACTTTATATTTCTTTACCGCCGCGAATACTCCTGCAGGCAACAATTACAATTTTTTTCGTTTTTAAGTTTTATTTTTTTATTTTTTGTAAATATATATTTATAAATGATACTATAAACTAAATAAAACTAAATAAAATAACAGGAAAAAAAACTATAGCGACTTGATTTATTTCGTTTTTTTTTTATTTTTTGTCTATTTTCTACCTTTTTTTTGTTTCTTTTTTTTAATCATTTATAATAATTTTTTATAATTTTAATTTTTTTTAGAAATTTTCATCACTATAAATTTATAAATATATATATGTAGGAAGCTTTATTTATATAATTTTATAAATTTAAGAAATAATTAAAAAAAAATCTAGAAAAGTCTAAATCTTGAATGAGTCAAACCGTTTGATTGATAATAAAATTATTTATTTATATTTTATTTTAAATTTATTTCTTAAACTTATTATGATGCTTTAATGTTATATTAAAATGAACTGATTTTATTTGAATACTTTTTTATTATAAATTTAAAAATGATTTAATTTGTTTAATTATAAAAGAGATTAATTTAATAAGTTTGAAAGAAATAAGCTTCTAAAATGATAGCTTTTCATTGCATGAAAATAAATTTATTTTATAATTATATGTTTAATGATAAGACATTTTGATTAAATGAAATTAAATTTATTTAATTATTGTGAATGATAAATTTATGCTAACCATCCACTCACCTTCTCTTTAGATCTGTTTAAATCTTAATTGACATAATATAAACTAACTTAAAATCTTCAAAATAGGACAATTGATTAAATTTAAAATTTTAAGTTGACTTTGATTTAACTAAGTTCATGTCGCAGATTGGTTCACGACGGTAAAGAGATATAGAGTTTAACATCCAAACTTTATACGAAGATCCAACTCATAGATAGATAAGATAGAAGGGAGCAAGAGTTATAAAACACGTCAAGAATTATACGTGAAAAATCATGAAAAGGGGAAAAACCATGGGTCGGGTTCATGGTCTACTAGTGTTTATTGTTGATTACAAATGACGTCATTTCTTGAGGGGAAAGTATTAACTCATTATAGTAAATATACATCATAAATATCACGTTACATGGTGAGAGTTGGAAGAATTTAGTGATATGAGAGTTGTTCTCTAGTGAGTATTGGCCTGTTTGTTCAGTCCGTAGGACCGTATTCTAGCGACGACGGTTGAAGTGACTTTAGTTGGTGAGAAAAATATGTTTGAGATATCATATTTGGGGCCTGACGGAGGTTAGAGGGGCTATAGTCAAGGGGAAATGATGGTTGTCTGAGAGACCATAATCGGGTGGCAACGATGGTTGGAGCGACCGTCATTAGCGGGTGACGTAGGTCAAAGGGACTGTAGTTATATAACGGCGAACGACGGTGGGGATCATAGTCGGTGGCAACAGTGGTCAGAGGGACTGTAGTCAATGAACCACGATGGTTAGAGTAACCATAGTCGGCAGGCGACAATTGTCGGAGGGACCATAGTCGATGGTCTTCAGTAGTCAAAGTGATTATAATTGACGGGGAATGGTGGGCCACTTAACTACTTTGACAAGCATCCTTAATTCTGTCTTATTTGAAGTGGATCGGATCAATAGTTCATATTTAGACACATTGTCCATGCCTTAATTCTAAGGAATACAAGTTTGAACACCATGGAAGGTGCGTAGTTCTGAGCTATCCAATTAGCTCAATTCAAAGGAACAAACGACCCAGATTGATCCAAATTTCTTAGCTTATTTTTTACGTGAAACTTTAAATGCTCATAACTTTCTATCCAACCATCCAAATTTGACAAAATTTGAAACATAAGCTCTACATAACGAGATCTTTCAATGCATGGAGTTTGAATGCTTCATGCATTTAGATCTGGGACAAAATGCAACTTGAAATTCAAATTTTAAACTAAGATATCTCACTAACTTGTGGATGGATGTCTTTGATCTTAGTCTTGTTTTTCTCCTAGAGAATGACTTTTCAACTTTACGAAGACCCCAAGAGCTGATTTGGGTTGAATTGAAAGTTAACTCTAGATTATCATTTTTCTTCTTTTTTCTCTTTCCTCTTAAACAAAGGCCTTTGGAAGCTATCACGATCTAGGGGAAGGCTTGGAGAATGTAGAGCAACTTCTAGAGAGGCAGAGGAAAGAAAAATTTTGGTTAGAGGGGGCTTGGAGTGTGAGTTAGGTTGGAATGAAGTTTTTTTATGCATTGTTATGTTTGAGCCCTAACTTTTGTGTAGATGGCTAGGATTGATCAAAGGTATTTATTAGATGCTTGCCACCTGTCCTAGGTGAGAAGCTAGGGGAAAGGTTGCATGCATAAGGGTGACTTAGGTGAGCTCACATGAGGGGAGGGGCCATATTTTTCCATTCTTGGCTAAACTAAGGCTTGGTCTTGGGTTGGGGGGTGTTTTAGGGATTATTTGAAATTGATTTGAGTATATTTAACTTGATGAGTTAGAGGGAAGTGAAAACTTTTGGGGGTTTTGAGCATTTGACCATGTTTGAAAAGTTTTGTTGACTTATTGACGAGTCAATCAGTCAAAGCTGATTGAGATAGGTCTTGGGGAGGTCATACATAATGTAGGAATATATTCCAAGAGGTTTGAGGCCAAAGATTAGG
Organism: Dendrobium catenatum; assembly: GCF_001605985.2. NCBI lineage: Eukaryota > Viridiplantae > Streptophyta > Magnoliopsida > Asparagales > Orchidaceae > Dendrobium > Dendrobium catenatum. Next base: position 213,427 of record NW_021529777.1, on the reverse strand, counting down.
TGTTTTAATGAATGTTTGGCTACATGCATGGGTTTTACCACTCCAAATGGGTTGACCAAAAGTCAAACTAGTGGGGGTTTGACTCATGATTGGAGCATGCAATGTAATGATTTTGGTAGTTTGGTTTGGTTTTGGGTTGAAGTTTGGCTCAAGAAAAGCCCCTCTTGACCACTTGGGTTGAGTCATGTGGCTATTCTAAGTGGACCCAAAGGTTGGGTCTTCTATGGAAGATTCTTAGGGTCACAATGGGTCATCCCAAGGATTCAATTTAGTTTGAGAATGCTTAGAGCATTGGATATGGGCTAGATTGAGTGTATTGTTGGTTTGGCCAACCAGGTTTGACCAGGGAATTGAGTTAGACTCAACCAATTCAAAATGACATTTTGCACTTAATGAAGGTGGTCTTATGCAATGGCGATGTCTTTTTTTTTTGCATGAAATACATATCTAAGTGCATAATGGGTACTTTGGTCAATTGTAGTTGACTTAGTCAACTAGCTCAAATTAGGACCTGGGTAATGCATCATAAATGATATTTGAAATGCATTACAAGAGATTCCAGAAGTTGGTTTGAATGATCCATGTTGATGTTTAAGGGGAAGTTTGATTTTCCCTTATGGGTTTTGGGGTCAAGTGGGCCCATGGCCTACCATGCTCAACTAGGGTCCACCAAAAGTTCAGTATTATGTTTATCAACCAATGATCATGAGCATGTTCAAGGGTTTTGGGGAGGTTCTCAAGGTCAAATTTCACAAGATGCATGATCCAGTGTCATATGTTATAAATATTTAAAAGTATTGAAGCCTTTGTAATTCAATTCAATTTTTTGGATTAGAGGGATTAGATTGCTCTCAAATTTGAAGAGTTAATCCTAGAGACATGCCTAATCAACATGCAATCGATGGATCATGAATCCGACGTCATTTGGTTTGATTTTGAGGCGATTGAAAAATCACTCAAAATGGTTATGGGACAAGGGATTTTTTCCCTTGACTTTGTGTTTGGAGTTTTGGATTTATATTTGGTTTTTTATTTAGATTTTGGTTAATCAACCTCATACAAGAATGAGGTAAATGCCTGACCTTTTAAATGATTTATTTTTTGGTCAATAAATATAGATGTATATTGATATTTTAAATTATAGAATTTATTTTTATTGTTTATTACCAATATATGAAATTATATAGCTGTAGTTATTGTATAATAAAAGATGAAATAAAGAATTCTTCTAAATTAAATTATGGGGCATGAAACCTCCGACCTCCGTCGCCTGTCGACTACGATCTCCCTAACCTCCATCGCTCACCGACTATAGTTCCTTAGACCTCCGTCATCCACCAACTATGAACCTTCGTCGATCACCAACTTTGATCACTCTGATCTTCGTCGCCCATATACTTTGTTAATTCTGACCTTCGTCGCCCGCACACTATGGTCCCACCAACCTTTGTCGCCAGTTGACTACAATTCCTCTGATCTTTATCGCCTGCCGATTACGATCCCTCCAACCTCCAACGCTAGTTGACTATGGTCCTATCAGCCTCATTCTGTTGACTATGGTCCCTCTTATTTCTATCATCCAACAATGATCTCACCAACCAAATGAACGTATCAACATTCTCTAAAGAATAACTCTCATATCATTGGATCACTCAAACCCCAATTATGTAATGCGTTTAATATTTTCTATATTGAGCCAACATTTCAATAACAAATATTAATAGATTCATTTCAATTGGGCCAAATGCTATGATTAAAGTTTATATATTGAATATATGAAATTCATCATTTACATATATAACACTCAAAATATCTTTAAAAAAAAAAAATATAGCACATTATATGAACATCCCGTCTTTTACCACTGTGCCACCAATCCCATTGACTTTTATCGTTACTCCCATCATTTTTCACATGTCGCCGGATGCAATCGCTAGGGAGGGAGATGCGCGAGTCACGAGAGTCAAACAAGCCTGGAGTCACATATCACCTTCTCAACAAAATCTTGTTGAAAAAAAGTTTTATTATGTAAATAGTGCAAAAAAAATTTATCAGAATATTTTCAACCAAATTTTTCATTCAAAATTTCATATGAATATCGTGACCTAAATTAAAAATAATTAAAAAAAATATCCCTCTTTCAGTCTCAATGCTCTCTTCTTCGAATTGTAAATCTCCCGAAGAAACGAGAGAGAGAGAGAGAGAGAGAGAGAGAGAGAGAGAGATCCACTGCAAAGGAATAAGAATTCTAGAAGATATGGAGAATCTCGAGGATCGGACGATTACAAAGCGGGCAGGATCGGCGTTCGATCCACAGATCCCGAGCGCAACCCCTGCAGAAAGCGTGCCCACAAGGTATAAACGCCGCCCCCTTCTTCTTCTCCATACAAACACAACAGTTCTCCTCAATTCCCACCGCCTCCCGCTTCACTTCCTCTTCCTCCTCCTCCTCTAACCAATTCATCAGCGAATTTCTCTCCATCTCCACCGCCGGCGCCAACGACATCGCCTCCGCCGCCCGCATCTGCCGCTCCTCCGCAAGCGCCGCCGCCAGATTCATCTCCCCCGTCGATTGTGTTGCAGCAAGCTCTTCGATCACCTCGTCACCGTTTCCGCCTCTTGCGGGGTCGGTCTGAGGAGAGAAGCGCTTTGAGCCCCATAGAGCTCCGCAGCATCCTGTGCTAGAACTCTTTGGGAACCGTAGCTTCTCGCGTAAGGTCTTCCATATGCCCGACATCCTTTCTTCTTCTTCAACGATCTGCTCTCCCTGATTCCTCTAATTGAAGAAAATCTGAATCATGGTGGATGAATGTTTAATGTTTTATTTTCCTCTTCCGCGTTAGAGACCAGAGGAAGGGAGGAGAGGACCTCCTCTCTTGTAGCTGCTCTTCGCTGTTCTCTTTGGATTATTTGTATAAAACGTAAATCAAATTTGATTTTTTATTGAAAAAATTAGGCTGATTGTCATAATAATTTTTGTCGTTTATTAGTTTAATCAGTAAAAATTATTATTTTTGACCTTTGTCAATATTTTTTTTGAAATTTTAACGTTACTGAAAATTTATCTACTTTTTTTTTTATTGATGCAATAATTTAACAAATTTAAGTAGTGCCATGAAATAAAAAATAAAAATAAAAAACTACCACTTGGGAGAATTAAAAAGGTAAAAAAATTATTTTTTGGTCGAATGAGATTATTGTACTTTTCAAATTACAAATTTGAGCTGTTTTTTTGAAGAACTTATTCTGTGCGGAGTCCAGCAGGGAAGAACAGTTCGGACTATGAGTGTGCACAATATGTACATATTTATATGTAATGTGTTTCAAATTTGTGCAGTGGCGGAGCCTCAAATTTTATTCGGACTTAAAATAGTTATGTTTGCGTCACATTTGGAAGGTTAGAATATATTAAAATAGTTCCATTTTTCGTCTCATTACCGGAGCCAAGAGTATCTATAAGATCAAAATTAAAAATGCAAATAATATGACCATTAGAGCTTAGAAGACATAAACATCTTCCACAGACGGTCTTCATTTGGGGGCGAGAGAGGAGTCAAAGGAAAAATGAAAGCTGTGCTCGAGGTCGTGACTTGTGACTAGCGAGAGAGGAGTAGAAGGGAACAAATCATTAATGCTTTTTATGTGTCAAGAAAAAAAGTTGGTGGCTTCTCTAGTTCTCTGGATTAATAAATAACTTTAAAAGAAAGAATTACAAAAATTAGAGCATGTTTTCTCATTGACTAGCTTGTTGCTCTATTAAGCCACTAAAACAATCAGCTTTAAGCCCTTTTAGGCTTTAAATTTTAGTTTTAGCCAAATCCTTTAGAGGTGATCTCTCATACTAAGTCATAAGTGCGCGACCGCAGCATTTTTGTTGCACAAAAAAAATGAGAAAAATTAAAATGTACCCTTCACTGTAATTAATTAGATCATTAGCAGTCCTAAAATAATTAAATAAATGAATGATAATTTAATATTTAATAATTATTATTAGATAATGAATAGTTTTTTAACCATAAAAGTTTTAATAAAAATATATTTAAATAGTTAAGTATTTTAAATAATAATTAATTAAATAGTCTAACAACTCTACGTTAAAATATCTTTTTATCATTCCATCCGCAATGGAAAGTCATTCCTCCTCTCTTTGAATATTAGTTTTTCTTTCTCTACATTTGAAGCATTGCATGATTCGAGTAGAAGGTGGATTGAAGACTTGAAATGAAAAAGCATGTAATAAATAAATGAAAGCCAATAAGGTTAATTAATCTTTTTTTTCTCTCTCTCTCTTTCATAATAAACAAGTCAGCCAATGAACCACCTCAAACTCATAGTTTTTTTATTTTTTTAATTGGAAAGGGGTAAATAGAATTTAATTAGGGACTTAGGAGTTGTTTGGTATAATGAAAAAAAAGTTCAAAATATTTTAAATATAGTGATTTTAAAAATACTTATGTCTAATCTCAAATAAAAGAAATGCTTAGTAAACTTTTAAAATATTTGAAATTTAATATTGAGTTTAAATATGATATATTTAAAAATATTTGAATTTGATCGATTTATAAATATACTATAAATTTTATATCATTGTCGCTATGAGCAATTGTTAGCCATCAGATGCTACCATCATGCATCACTCTGTCAACCACTGTCACTTATTATTGTCGCCGCCATCAACAACTTTTTCACCCCGTTGGCCTCCGCCACAAAAAAAACAAATAACTACCGCCTGCCGCTCGTCATCGTCGTCGCCCTTGCCCACTACTGCCTATCACTCACCACCAATGGCCATCCACTGTCAAACGCCTCCATTGCTCCTCATCGCCTATCACTCGCCAACACTAGCCTCCATGGGCCGCCACCAGGCCCGCCACTATTGTCATTGGTAGTTGCCAACATCGCTCATTGCCGACTATTGACATCACCGCCTAGGGCCACCACTTTCCACGACTCACCGCCTCCTCCGACAACACATCGTCGCCATTGCCACAACACATCGTCATTAATGTATGGTAGCCACCGACAACCAATCATTAAGATTTATACTGCATTTATTTTTTATTTATTTTTTTTTAGTGCATTTATTTTATTTCAACCCGTGCGAAATAAATAAACCCTACAATATTTTACTTCAAATACACTTCATTCTTTTATTAAGGTAAATATAATTCAGCTTTACATTCAGCTTATTAAAAAGTAGATGAATATAGTCATAAATTAAAGTTAGTAGTAGATTAATGTAGTAGATTATTTTTGTTAAATTAAAGTAGGTTTTTTTTTTTTGTTATTTTATTAGATAGAGAGTGATGTTAGACATGAAATAATTATTTAAAATTTATATTTATTAGATTACCGTTAATGTTATGTTAATTTGAAATAAACTTGTGTTAATGAAAATTAAAATAACTTAACTATTAATTTAGGTGTTGGAATTATTTAGGTAACATGTACACTTAAAAGAAATTAATCTTAATTAGACTTGTTTAATGAATTTAATTAAACGTATTAAAATCCTGATCTTTGCTATATCTATCTTAATTATTCTAAATGATAGTACTAACAATATTAAGAGAGGGATAAGAAATCAAATTGTAATATTCAGCTAGTGTATGTCATCAATTTAGAGAAGATGTGTGAAAAGTGAGGTAAGTATTGTGTTTTTATTAAAAAGTTATTTAATTTATGTTTAAATATAGTATTAATAGCATATGATCCTCTATTTATTATATATCAGTTAAGTCATTTATTTAGAAACTTATTATTCAAAGCTTATGAACCTGCATTTATTGTCTCCTTATTTGGTAGGTCGAATCACATGAGCTGTAAAATAATATTATCAAATAAAGTGTTATTTTAGTAGTGATGACTAGGGGTGTCAATATTTGGAACAATTATTACGTCCTCCGACCGGACGTAGAGGAACGTCCGGTCGGAGGCCAAATCGCGCAAAAAAATGAGAAATACCGAGCAAATACCGAGCAATACCAAACAATAATGAGGACTTGCATCAACTTATCATAATAGGTGACATATAAAGTTGTAATTCTAATCAACATAAATCAATTTCTTATTAGATTCTTAATGTATGCATTCTTGAGCATTCTCTATATAAGTGATGCATCTAGAGGGAGAGTTGAACATTAAGTGAAGTGCTTGTATTATTATTATTATTATTATTATTTTTTTACTCGAGTCTTCAAATTTTTTTTTTCTAGTTTATACCATGATGTATTGGCATACTTTAGAGAAGATTTGGGGCATCCCAACAAAAGAGTTGGTTGATGCTGGAAACACATGGTTGCAGGAGTGTGTGGCTAGGTCTTCTCATACTCCATTAGAGTTGAAGGCAAAGTTGATTAATATTTTTAGTTATTACATCCATGAATAGATGGAGGGTAATGACAATTTACTTTTGAACTTTTGCATGAGAAAGCTATGGTGATAGACTTCTATAAATCATTAAATTTCTTAAATGGTCGAGGTTGGAAATATATATAGTATAAGTTCTTGGAGCAAGATCGTCACATAGTTAGCATCAACTTTCTTCTGATGCTTTACCATGAGTTACGCCGTGAAAGAGAAGGTAGAAATTCATGAGATGTTCAGAAGCACTACGACTTTGATCATGATATTCTCTATCATCCTTAGTTTTAAGGCGAGGAAAGTTTTATGTTGGAATTCTTTACAAATCGAATGAAGGAGTTATATTTTGGGAGGCACGAAAAGGAAGCATTTGAACAGAGCGGATTGGCAAGACCTTCAGTTTGAGTTTGAGTTTAACTTCAAGTTTTGTCCAACTTAGAGCCAACTCCAAGCTCGTCTATGTACCTTAATGGAGAAGAAGTAGCACTATGTGCTTTCTATATCTCTTGTATTTTTTTTTTTGTTTTTTTTTTAGAGTTCGTATGATGCTAATAGTTTATGTATTATCCTCTACTTTTAATGAAGGTTAGTTTGTTTATGTTTATCGTAATTTATCATGAAATTTTATTATATATCCTCAACTTATATGAAATATTTAAATTATATAAAAGAAAGTATATTAATGGGTAATGAAATAATATGTTAGTAGAAATAAATTATTTTATTAATTTTAGGAATTCCAAATATAGTAAGCATGAATTTATTAAAAGTCAAATTTAAAAGATTTTGGTAGAGCTCATACAACTACAATATATAGACATGCGAACTAGCATCCTCTTCAGCGTGGAAAAACATCAGTGCCAGGAGTATATTTGGTAGGTGATCATCGAGTTCTTGGCTATATATCTGCCCTATATTGTCTGAATGCATCCTCCTCATCCTATATCGTAGCTACCTCCATACATCTATGCTATAAAAGCAAATCTTGTTGTGTCGGAGATTTTGAAAAATCTAGCTGAGCTATACATTATGAAATATACATACCTTATGTTGTGTATGAGTCTGCTTGTTATCACTGGCTAACCTCCTGGTAACATCCTGGAGTTTCCAAATGTGTGTCGAACTGGCTAAGATAATCTAAAGATAGTCCACTACATATGGATATACTCCTCATGCCATTGAAGGTCCACCCACCTTAAAGGTCGTTGCCATGTGATGACCTCCATAGCCCACGTACATAGATTGTCTCAGTGCTTCGAAGTATTTAGGACATATATTAGTGGCAATAGTTCTCCTGGGAGCATTTCAAATTGATCTCCTTGATCTCTGAGTATGGGTCCAACATTTGTGTGGCTGCTCAATAGGATAGGACTGCTTCTCTTGTGTATAAAATGCATCATAATCAATATACACTGATATGTCAACCTGGTATAACAACTTGACAACATTATCCATCGCTTGTTACATCAAGCATGCATTTTTCCCTTAATCACTTGTGAATGAGTGGAGGAGATCCCGAATGCGTACATAGTAGTTTGCCTATGACAAAGATTATAATTAGTGTGAGGGAATCACAATTCTTATAATTGAAGCATAACTCATACCAAGTTAATGTTCCACCAATCTTTCAACATGCGACCTCGAATATATAGTCTCCAGAGCTTGTGTCGATGGCCTCAATAAGTAATTGATGCCCATGATTTATACCATCTCATGTTTCTGGTCAGTGAAAGTTTGTTAGGGATGTTAAGCCCTATAGAACTGGCCCAATACTAAATAAACAGAGTGGTGAATTGGTAAAGAAGAAACTTTAAGCAAAGTATAAACCAAAATCACCACAAATAAAATAAATGCAAAAATTAAATGCGGAAGCAAATAATACGAAAGAACACACCGGATTTATAGTGGTTCGGTCAAACCTTGACATACGTCCACTCCTTGGAGGCACCCTCCAAGTATTGCACTAAAACAAGTGTCTCTCCTTTAGCCCCCACAGCTAGGCGGAGAAGCCCTTACAAAATCACATCCACCTTCCGCATATCAACAATATCATGTTGGAAAGGGGATCAAAGTGTAAGACATCCAATGTGTACGTAGTGTGAAACCTCCATGTTTTGCATTTAATTCTACCCATTTTGACCCATTAGAAAAAGGTATATATTCAAACTTTTGAGCTTATAAATGATTTACATGTCTTTGGGAGTATTTTAATGCATGAAAATGATTATGTATGGTCTAGAATAAGTACCAAATGTTTGATGTGAATTTCATCAAAATTTGAGAAATGTCACAAATGGAGTGCCTTGGTGCTGCACTCAGCCAGAGCATCAAATAGTGACATTGCAACACTTATAGTCTCGAGAAAATGAAATTTTGAACTAGCCCTGCAGTGCTCAGATTAAGCGTCGCAATGCTATGTCATTATGAGCACTTTAAATATAAAATTTTTCATTGTTCGATTCATTTATTTGATTGCAGCTGGCCGTGAGGAGAGAGGTTTTGGAGAGGAAAAACTCTATTTTGAGCTACTTTTGACCATTTTTAACCATCGGGCCAGTTAAAAAAGTTGTTCAGATAGAGGCGAGTGACATTATGCTTATCTCGATTTTTAAAAATACAAAAGTTTCTAAATTTTCTGATTGATTTTTTTTGTTGGTAAAAAATACAAATAACTTTGCACCGGTAAAATTTTCACTACGTAACTTTTTATATATTATAGAAATTAAAAATTATTAATGTTTTGAGTGCTTTTTAAAAAATTTTATACCGGTATTTTTGGAATTTACGCAATTTTTATTGAATAGAAAATATTCTGGACGTTGAAAAATAATGTTATAGAATAATTAAAAACTTAAAATGTAATGTTGACCTAGAGTCATTGTTATCCCACCACTTGTAACTTCTTGTAACAATCACATGCACGTAAGGGATGTGATATAAATACAATTTTTTACATATAGTAAGCTTTACTTTGTTACATCACATGTACAAGCCATTTGAACACCACATTCCTTATTGTTTGAATTTGTGTTCATGTTGAGGTTGAAGAAGTTTGAGTCGGTGCAATGCATTTTTGAAGTTTTCCCATTACTATTGTATACAGTGGTAGTGTGCAGCATTTGTAAATAAGTCATGATAATCGTGTATCATGTCCGCGTGCTTATCCAAGATAATAAAGATATCATCCCTCTATCAAATTTGTGAGACCAAATCTTGTTATTTTTCCAAGAACCATCCCCATGTCTTCTTATTTTCTACCTCAATAACAGAGAATACTAGTGTATGCAATCCATCATTTCCATCAATGCCAATGGCGGCTGGGAGAGTCCCTTTATATTTTCTAAGCACGAAGGTCTCATCGAGACTTATAACAAGCCAACATAACCTCCAGCTTGTTATACTCGACTAGAAAGCCCATAATAAACTTGTGAATCGTGAGTTTCTGGTGTGTTGGATATTATAAACTATTCTGGGCATGATAATTATTAGAACCTCCATTATACGATACAATTGTTGGAAAGACTCCTCATGATAGACATAGATGACACTCAGTCTACTTTTATTGGGCATCAATTTAACAAACTCAAAGTTATTGATGATGGACCAACCACTTACTACATATTGCAATATGAGACCATCGTATAGATGATCTAGAATGATAACAACATTGATTTCTTGCATGTCGGTCATGTGGGAATCAATGACATCAGTAGTATCCTACCCCTCAGTGGATGTGATTAGGTTGACAAACTCGTTGTTTGCATCCATATCATTAAGAATCTCCTGATTTCAGATTGCATGCTCTTTAACTTATTTATGCCTTGATATAATGATGTTGTTAGCTTCTGTGGGTCGCACAAAATCATCCTTGCTACGACCTCCACTCGAGTTGTCACCTATTCCACCATCCATAGTCTGGAAGTTTTGGTTAACATCAACACCTGCCTCCTCCTCAATGCCAACCTGCGTATGAAAATCTTGAACGCCATAGGGCCGGAATGATCTCCCAGCTGAAGAGTAGTTGCTCATATGTAACTCAAATGTAGGTTGTTCACTTACACTAAATCGAGCTCTAATGATTGTTGTAGCGGGTACTGTCCACTCACTTAAGCTTAGACAACTTTGAAAGTTTTCCTCGATGGGCATTTCGGTGTCGCAAACGCCAAGCCTCCGTCCATAGTTTACCTTAGCGGGCAACGGGGTATGCCTAGCAAAGGAAGACTTTTTTTTTTGGTAAACCTACATCCTTATTTGGGTTTATTTATTGAAATTAAAAAGAATCTTTGTCAACTAATACTAACCTATAAATATGAGAAGACGATCTAGAAATTGTGTGCAAGGAAGTCTTCCATGTTCGCATTGACATTGGGTAACACTGCAGGCACGACATAATTAATTACCACTGTGCTTCTCATAGCTTTGGTTAGGATGAACTCATAAATGTCATTATTGGTGGCATACGTCTATCCACCATTATTTTGCAACTGACATACAAGATTAATAATATCGGTGGCACAATTGAGACGCAACACTTGAATAATTTCACATTTAAGTGCATCGAGAGTGTTAAAATCCAATTAATCTCGATTGGACGATTCCTCCCACTCACATAACTAGGTGTGGAGTCTGATGAAATTTGCAGATCTCCTCTGAAGAAATGAAGGAAATGCAATATTCTACGAAAGCATACAATTTATACTTCATGTCAACATTTGTAAGAAGATTACTTGTATTGGTGATATATTATTATTATTACTATTATTATTAAATTATTATTAGAACATGATTAAATAGTTTAGCTTCCACATCCACTTTCTATATTTTAAATGTTTTAACTTTAAATAGCTAAAATATAGCAATTCCATATAAATATTATTAAATTTATTCATTTAGCACATTACAAGTAATAATGATAAATAAAAAAATGTAAAATAATTATTTTTTTTATTTGTGTAAAATAAACTAAACATCTTGACATAGAATATATGAGATAAATTATGTTATGATAAAAAATTAATAAAACAAAAAATTCAACTTTTAATTAATTAATCATTAAAAATTATTATATACAAAGAGACATAACTCTTCGAAACATAACGACAAGTGTCTAATAGCTAGAAAAGAAGTCCTCCTACACTTAGCATGAGTGGGACAACAATTTTTTGGGTCATAATTATGATGCTTTTAAAAATATTAAATTTGTTTTGAGATTCATATAAAAAAATAAATAAATAAAATGATAATCTTTAGATCAAAAAATTTTAAATGATATTAAATATATAATAAAATTTTGATTCACTCTTTATAAATTATATTCATGTTGACATAATTAAATTTAATAAGAATCATTCTTAATAAATGATTATCAAAATGACTCACCTATTTTTTAAAATTCAAAATTGGATTAACTATTTCTTTTTTTTTAATATTCCTTTTTAAATTATAATTAAATTTTAATCTTTGTATTCTTCTCCAAATTTTCTTTACTTAAAAAGGTTAATCATTGATAATAAAGTAATATTTCTTACCCAAAATTATGGTGGATTTTATATAATGTTAGAATAATAATTTTAAAAGAAATGCAACAACTTCAAAGAGAAAAAACATTAGATCGTTAAAATAAATATAAATGTAAAATATTTATTCTACTAACTTTCCATAAATTTTTCATAATTATTTTAAATTAATTTAAACAATATCACTTCAACAAACATGCTAACCGAAACTAAGGTTTCGTTTGGGACGGCTTTTTTACTGCTTTGTAAAACAGAGTTTTAGTACAATTTTTTTTAATTTTATACTAAAACTCTGTTTTAGAAAGCGGTAAAAAAGCCGTCCCAAACGAAGCCAAAATCTCTTTCTGCCTTCTCCGGGCCATCTTTGCAACTCTATAATTTCCCGATCCTCAAACTATCTTAGTTTTTTAGCCTTGATTTCATAATTTTTCATAATTATTTTAAATTAATTTAAACAATATCACTTCAACAAACATGCTAACCGAAACTTCAAGCAGTTTTTTTAGTACAAAAATTTCATTAAACTAAAATCATAAAGCATTTTAAAAAGTCTTCCAACATTGTTGTAAAAGATTTTAGACCTTTTACAACAATTCAATGGTGATTTTAGATCTCATCAACAATTTTGATAGCAACTTTCTTATGCTTCGTTTGAGATGACTTTCTTACTGCATCTTTAAGCAAATTTCTAGTACAAGATATAAAAATTTTGTATTAAAAAGCTGCTTTAAAAATTAGTAAGAAAGCCGTCTCAAATGAAATCTTAGACTTACCAAACGAAATCTTAGACTTTTAGACTTCATTTGGCATAATTTTTTACTATTTTCTAAAGCAATTTTTTAGTAAAAAAATTAATTCTAAAAATTTTTGTACTAGAAAACTACTTTAGAAAATAATAAATTTTCACTAATAGATAAACTACTTAATATGTTCATAAGTTATAAAATTGGGATTATATCGCATCCTCCTTCAAGAAAGAATCCATCAGTGATGCAATCTGTACTGCATAATGTGACTTCTGGACTGCAGCTTCCTCTACATACATCTTTTGATTCCACTTGCGCTCTTATGATAAAAAAACTTCTCAAAATTTAGAACACGTATAAAAATATTGATGGATTTACAAGAAAATAAAAGTAAAAAAAAAATCTATTTTATTTTTCTTCACATATGTTGTTTGATTTTCTTTTATTTCTACGGAATAGTACATCTTATTTTTGTTTAAAACTGCAAGTTCTTTTAGAGAGTAATATAGTTCTTGATACATTGTCAAAAATTAATTTAATTGGCATGAGTCTCAATGCAACATATTTGAATTAAAACTTTCAAAATTAAATTTAGAATTATCCGCATTCTAATATTAACAATTTGATGGTCGAAATGAATATCTCAATAAGTCAGACACAACTGCACCAAAAGCGATATGATCCGAGTTTAGAAGAGCCTAGATAAAACGTCTAAAGCATAATTGAAATCTTTAGGATATTAATTAGAGAACCAAACTATCTCTAAATCTCGCATGATTATAGTCAAATTGGGTCTCTAGATGAAACAAATCCAACAAAGCAAAGATCACTCAATTCCAATCATTAACACACCTAAATGATGAAAAGATCTTTAGTCGAGGGAATCAATACAAGTCCTTGAATAGAGTGTTATAGATTTTGGTTGTATTGATGGAGCATGCAACCCTAAGAAATTAATAAATAGCCTCCTACTCTCTACATCCAGGGAGACTTGAGCACTTGGATCTTAGATTATAATTCAAGAGAGGTCAAAGGCTTTAAGAATTTTGAAGATTTATGGAACACCAATGTTGGACCACTACCTGGTCATTTCCATCGAAATGCCGCCTAATAGTTATTGTCCAACTATCGCCCAAACACCACAGTTGGACCAACAGCTTACCATCATTTTTGGACCACTGCCCTACCTTTATTGTCAGACCACCACCCAACAATTAACTTAAGTTCACCGCTTGACCATCGCCATTAGATAGCTACCTTTTGGCCACAACCCAAGAACCATTGGTGGACCACCACCCGACCACTACTATTGGATCACCACCCAACCACCATTATTAGAGAATTATCCATACACCATCGTCGAAGCACCACCCAACCCTCACCGTTGAAACACCATCGTTCAACTATCATCATTGGACCACCACCCAATCTCTTACATAGGATTATCATACGACAAACATCGACTAACTACCATCTCTTATATGTTCAATGCATAGCTATAGTCCTCTGACCAACATTGATCGACTATGGTTCTCTGACATCTGTCACTCTACATTAGACTTCCAACCGCTATTGCTCGATATGATCCTCCAACAACCATCAACATACTATATGTAACAACCTAACCTGACAAGACCCCTGATAGGATAAGTCTTATCATGTTGAGCTGTAACATGTAAATCTCAAGATCTAGTTTTAGAAAATTTTTAGATTTTATCTTCCCATTTAAACTTTTAAAATAACAACAAACTACATATATAATAAAACATCTAAAGAACTGAAATAAACTCATCCAAAAAATTTGCTTTTCCTTCATCATCAAAATGACATATACAATCACAAGGAATTACCATAACCAAAAGCTATAGAATAGAGTAATAATACTTAGCCATTACTATACAAATAATAATAATAATAATAAACCTTTATACTCAAATCAGATTCCTGAAAATGTTGCTCAACTTTGTAGTGTTTTCCTTTTGTTCTCCCTTAGAATAAAGTCTTAG
>NW_021529777.1:187444-198487 GCF_001605985.2 Dendrobium catenatum | reverse complement strand
CTATGTCGGTCCCAAGCCCGGATGCAAAAAAGTTGAGGGAAATTTTTTTAAAAGAATTTGTGCCCCCTCAAGGAAATTTTTCTGGCTCCGCCACTGTATATATATATATATATATATATATATATATATATAACATAACAAGTTATATAGTGAAAATTTTACCAATGCAACATTATCCCCATTTTTAGTAATGAAATAAAAATTTAATTAAAATTTTTGTATTTCTAAAAATTGAGATATGCCTAGTATGTCCTTCCTCTATCTAAGCAATTTTTTCAATTAGGGTGACAGCTAAAAATGGCTTGAAGTCGATCGCCAGAAATATACTCTCTCTCTCCTATGTCTTCTCTTTTCTTCTCTTTTTTCTTCTTTGGTTTGGGAAAAATGAAAATTCATAAGAAAATGCCTTTTTAATGAAATTGGTAAGTTGTTAAGATTTTTTATAATATAATAATATAAGGACACAAAGGTAATTATATCATTTATTCAATTTTTAACATAAAATTCAAATAAATCCATTTATATCTTCAAATTCTGGAATAAAAAAATATAGAAGAATATTCATAAATTAGCTAAGAATGTTAGTGAAATCAATTTGTAAAATAAATACCTAATTATCCCAAAAATTCTATTTTTTATCAACATTTATTGATTTCTTAAGGAATTGCTACAATGCCCAAAAGTTAGAAAAAATTATAATAATTAGAGCACAATAATATCTATATTATGGAAAAGATGATTTATAATTGAACTTATAATGAATCCTTAAATAATTTTTACTATTGTGGGTCAAAATATGTCTTTTAAAGTTTTAGGGTTATTATAATATATAAACTTTAAAAATTATCATCCTCGGCATTTTTAAACTAAAATAAGTCTGAATAAATTTGGATATATTTGTTTCATCTTAGACTCCTCCCAAGTAGCTTCTCTTTCAGTTATGTTCCTTCATTGGATAACACTAGGCATTCAAATATGTTTATTTCTTAACCTTCTCACATCATAAACTTGGATTCACTTTGGTTCTTCTCTATAACTCAGATTTGGAAGTACCTTAATATTTATGATAGATCATTTATTTATAAAATCAAATACCTATTTCTTTAAAAGTGACATGTGGAATACAATATAAATCTCATACATATGATTTGGTAATTATAACATGTAGGCATATTTCTCAATCCATTCAATAACTTAAAAGGGTCCAACATATCTTGGACTCAATTTATCTTCACTGGCAAACCTGCTAATACCTTTCATTAGCTTGATCCTCACATATATGAAATATCCTACCTAAAATTTTATAGTTTGATGCTTGGCATAAAAATACCATCATTGTCTATCATGTACAGCTGTCGATCTATCTCTAATCAAAAGGATCTTTTTCAATAGCATCATCGATCAAAGTTGACCCTATTAGATGTCTTTCTCGCACTTCTGTAAAAGACAATAATGTCTGACATTTTCTATCATGCAGAGCTTCACAGGGAGTCTTACCTATACTTAATTGAAAGTTATTATTGTAAGAAAATTCAATTAATGGAATATGGTCCAACAGTCAGTAAAATATAAAACACATAATCTTAAAAAATCATCCAGTACCTAAGTCCTCTCAGACTGTCCAATAGTTTGAGGATGAAATACCATATTGAAATATAGTTTCCTATCAAACCTTATTGCATACCCCTCCATAGTCTAAAGATAAATTATCTTTGTCAAAAACTATAACCTTTGGTATCTCATGTAATATGATAATCTCACGCTCATATAAAATTTATCTATAGAATTAGATTATTGGATCAGAATCAAATAAGTTGACTTCATCAGGCAATCAATTATAATTCACTCAACATCATGTATTTAACCCATAGCAAAATTAATAATTACTTCTTCCCATTTCATCACATGAATGAGTAACAGCTACAAAAAACCTCTCAATCACTGATGCTCTGTCTTCACTAATTAGTAAGCTTTACATTTTAAAATAATGTCTGCCACATTCTTCTTCAATCTAAGCCACTAGAATATATCTTTCAAATCATGATACATTTTTGTTGAAACTCATTCAATATGAATTAGGATGTTAAGCCTAAGTGATTTTTCCAAGGCTAACCAAGAGGGGGCTATACAAGTTGCAAGAATGTAAAACATGCAAATACCAACTTTCCTAATAATTTTACTATTTCATTGGTGAATAATATAGCTTGAATAGTGAGATTCATGCAAAATCTCTTATTTCAATTCTCCTAAGCTAAGAAACCCCAACCTATTCTTATAGAAAATAATAGAATAATATGATACATGTAGTTCATATTTCTTACCATATATGATATGATCAATCAACTTTAGATATTTTGCATCTGACTTTTGAGCTTCCTCAATCTTTTCTTGCGTAGAAGACTTAATAAGTATCTAAGCCATTCTATCATAATAAAGGTTAAAAGAAGCAATCATCTCTAATTGAAGCTTTCACATAACTTGTATCAAGTACTCATCAAAACTAAGTTGAATATGTGATAATTCAAAAGACTTCCTACTCAAAGCATATGTTATCACATTAACCTTGCTAGGTTGATGCTGAATAGTCATATCATAGTCTTTAATCAACTCAAGCCATCTCATTTGCCTTAAATTCAAATCTTTATGAGTGAATATATATTTTAGACTCTGATGATCAATGAAAATATCACACCTAACACCATATAGATAGTGTCTCCAAATCTTCAGAGAAAAGCCCACAACAACAAGATTCAGATCATGTGTTAAGTAATTCCTTTCATATGGCTTCAACTATCTAGAAACATATGTAATGACTCTACCATCCTACATCATAATGCATATCAAACCATTTTGTGAAACATCACTAAATACCTAAATATTTTTATACTAGATGGAAGAGTTAAAACTGGAGCATAAGTAAAATAATCCTTCAATCTCTAAAAATTGGCTTCACAATTAGGTGTCCATACAAAAGCAACTTATTTCTAAGTTAGTATTGTCAGAGGTATAGAAATATAAGAAAACTCTTTCACAAACTTTTTATAATATTAGACCAAATTAAGAAATATGGGTATCTCATATATTATAGTAGGCCTCAATCAATCAGTAATAGCCTAAACCTTTTGGAGACCTTTAGAGATAGCTACACTACTCACCAAATGCCCTAGAAAAGAATTACACTTCAACTAGAGCTGACATTTTAAAAATTTTGCATATAATTGATACTATCGTAGAGTCTCCAAAACTATCCTTATATGTAAAATATGATCTTCCTCAGAAGTAGAATAAATTAGAATCTCATTTATAAAGATAATCATATACTTATCCAAATAATTTCTAAATACATGATTCATTAAATTCATAAAGACTGGTAGTAAGTTAGTCACCCCAAAATGCATGACTAAGAACTCATAATATTTATATCTAATCCTGAAAGCAATCTTCATGAAATCTACTTCTCTCACTTCACTTGATAATAATCAGATCACATATCAATATTAAAAAATATAGAAGATCTAGCAAGATGATTAAATAGCTCATCAATCAATGGCTGAGGATACTTCTTCTTAAAAGTGACTTTATTCAATTCTGTGTAATCAAGGCACATGCACATCATAGCATCCTTTTTTTCATAAACATAATATGTTCTCCCTATGGAAATGCACTAGAATAAATAACATCTCAATCAACTAACTCTTGAAGATGCACTTTCAACTTCTGAAGTTCCTTAGGTGTTATCCTATATGGAGCTTTGGATATCAGAGTCGTGCTAAAAAATACATCAATACAGAACTTAATTTCCTTGTTTGGAGGCAAACTAACCAACTCCTCAAGAAATACATCCAAAAAATTCCTGCACTATTATAACATCATAAAGAGAACTAAAATCCATTTTATTATCTCGAACTGATGCTAGAAATATCATACAACCCTTCTTCAATAATCTATCTACTTTCATAGTATAAATCAAATAGAATAAAACACATTTAACTCTACAAAACAAATAACTCTCACTTTTTAGAAATAAAGTGACTCATTTTTTAACAATCAATATTAGCCTCATACCCACTCAACAAATTTATGCCTAAAATAACATCAAACTAAAAATGGGTAATAATATTAAATTGAACCTCTAATTCTTATTAGAAATCTCAATACCATAAAAATAAACTCTACCAGCTATCATAGCATCTCCATTTTGTAAGGTAATATATAAAGAAAATGATAGTAAAATTAAAGGCAAGTATAATAAATAAATAAAAATGCTAAAAAATAAATGAATGACTGGCTCCAAAATTAAATAAAATACGACATGAGTACTCAAAAAAATAAATACACCTATTATAATATCAAGAGCATCTCGAGCCTCATACCAAGTTAAACTATACATATGTGCCTAAACTGGAGTTGGAGCAATATATCCACTAGTCTCTCTCTAACCATTATTATATTGTCTCCCTATCATAGAACTAGAACTACTACATATGTTAGAAAGAACTCTTAACAAATCTATGAAGTGAAATTACCCTTGGTCCTCCTACCAGTCTAACAAAACTCTCAAATTTGGGCTCAAATTGTTAAACCAATCATACATGTGGACACTCGATCACCCTATGTCTAGTCTGCCCATACCTGAAGAACTGTCCATTAATCTTATAAATAGACCAGAATATTGTCTATCATAACTACGACATATAAGAAATATACTAGTAGAACTAAAATTGGCCATACTACCACTACCAGAAATTGCTACAAACTTCTCCCCTCTCATGGACTCTCTCACTCCAAATCTACTATTCTTTCCAAAAAAAAACCCACTACTAGATGTATCACTACTGAAACTCTTCCTACTAGCAATCCACCATTGTTGAGTAGCTATCAAATCATTCTTTATAAGATGGGCTCTCTCCCCATAAGCTTAAAAAAAAAATGTGGAATGGAGCTAGTGGTTGTCTCAAACTGTCTTGAAGTCTTATAAAAATTTATAGCACTTTTTCACGGGAGTGTTAACTAATTGTGAAGTGTATCTAGCCCAAGTAAAAAACTCTATCTCATACTGCATAATCGTCATGCTCCCCTAAACTAGTCTCAAAAAGGCTTCTTGCATCTACTATTATGTAGAAGATGATAAGAATCAGGCTTGAAATGCAGTAGAAAACTCACCCAACCAATCAAAGAGTTCAACCTCTCCTAAAACTTCTCCTATTGTGGGCCCATCTACTAGCGCTATGCCTCATCATCTAACAAAAAATAGCCAGCTGAAGTACTTACCTCTCAAGAAGACACTACATATCATCAAAAGTCTTCTATAATCTCCTTAACCAATCCTTAACTGCCCTAGGCTTAATAATTCTCACAAACCTTGGAGGTTTCAATCTTAAAAATATATACAAATATTTATATACATATATATATATTACTTTATTCTTTATAGTCAGGAGTTTGTGATAGAGTAGTAATTGTATTGATCTCCTTAATATTTCATATTGATTTTTGGAGAATGAATATAGTGCATTATTTTGAGGTATGCAATTTCTAATTGCTTTCACTAGATATAAATTTTGTATTTTGGTGATTTATACAAGCTATGGTTGATTAATTAAAAAGATATAATATATCATTCTTTCAAATTTGATTCTGGGGAGTTACACTAGTAATATGAACCCACTTAGCTTGATAAATCCATTCCCAACAACTCTTATAAATGAATATTCAACTCTTACATTTCTCTTGGTGCCATTTTATATATGGTCTTCGCTATTGGAGATGTGTATAACATTACCTTAATACATAATTCTAATTCTTTTTCTTGAGGCAACCATACAAACTCCTCAAGGAAGATATCTAGAAACTCCAAAAATAAGATATCAAAAAACTCCTTTACTACTGGGTCATCTTTAATATACTTAACAGATTCGTTCAAATCTCTCACTTAAACCAAGAAACAAAATTTTCCTTCCTCCATGCCATATCAACTTTCATAACTAAAATTAGTAAAGATAAAACACTTTCAGCCCCATGAAAATAAAATACTTCTCCTTCTGAATATAGGCTCACTCGCTTCTTACTATAATTGATCTTTGCACCATGTATACTCAACCAATTATTGCTCATAATTACATCAAATTGCTTTAAAGGTAAAATAATCAATTCCAATTTTGACCGCCTATTTAAAATTTAGATCTAGCACTTGCACAACTTGTTAACATTCAGATAATCTCTAATGGACAATAGAACAAATAAACTAAATGATAAATAAACAACTATACTCAAGTTATTTAAAATGTACTAAAAAAGAAATAACTGATTGGCTCTAAAATCAAATAAAATTAGATAGGATAGAGCAAAAATAAATGTCGTATATGTCACCACATCTAGTGCTCCCTTCATCTCTTGTTGGGTCAAATTGTATACTTTGTACTACACAGAGGTTTCACTGGCCACTACAATATACTTTCTCAAAATTCCTCCTGCCAATCTTGTTGATTTCCTGCCTTCAAAGTTACCACCATGGCTAGTTGAGGATCCTTTACCAATAGTTCAGAACGGGGTTGCCATTGGTTTTTATTGGCTCTGTCCTCCTCTGCAAATGGATATTTTCTCTAAGGCACTAAACCACCTTATGAATAGACTAACCACATCTAAAATATAGCTCATAAATAAATAACATTGACCTATGTGCCTTCTCTTATAAAATCTATAGATATGATCATAACTAATGGATAATGATCATCCTATTATCCTAAACACTATAGGCGTCCCTTCTTATAGTCATCACCTTCCAACCTAGACTTCTTTCCACCATTCATACCTCTATCGAACTCTCCTACAAATCTCTTCATGCTAGCTTCCCAATGCTGCTAAGAAGATAATATATCATTCTCCACCAACCTCACTCTCTTAACGACCTTAAAGAAATCAAGAATGTGGAACTAAACCAATGGGACCTTAAAACTCTCTTAGACCTTTAAGAAATTAATGGCACTTTTTCTCACGAGTACTAACCAATTTGGGAGCATACCTAACAATGGTTATGAACTCTACTTCATCGTGTATCACCATTTTGCTCCCTAAGCCAACCTCAATAATGAATCCTTCATATGTTTCCTCATGAATGGTGGCCCGAACTAGATATATCCTAAAGTTTTTTGTGAACTCTTCCCATAAAATCTTTATATTTGATATGCCCTACAAAATTATGCCATTTGTTTAATTTTAAGCATAAAATTCATATAAATTATTTTTCTTCAAACCCATAAATATAAAAGTTATAGAAAAATATTCATAATTTTTTAAGAATGTCTAAATGCTCTGGTGAAATCATTTTACAAAACAGACACCTAATGGTCCCCAAAATCCCACTTATATCGACATGAGCCAATTTTTCAATAAATTATATCAATGCCCAAAAATTAGGAAAAAAATATTATGATTAGAGCACAACAATCTATATGTAATGATGAAGATGGTTTGTAATTGGGGGTCATATAATGACTCTTGAAATAATTTTTAACTGTTAGAGGTCAAAATATATTTTAAAAAATTTAAGAGGTATTACTCCATGATCATCCGGCCACTATCACCTAATTATGATCCTCTAACCATTATGTTATGACTATAACCCTTCAATATCCAATGTTATAATATAGTCATATGAACACCTTTATTCATATACGATCCTCTGAATGTCATCATTTGATTATGATGCTCCAACCATTATTATTTCACTATGGTTTTCTGACAATTATCACTTGTCTTTGGTGTCATAACCCAACATGATACAACCCACAGATGGACAAGTTATGCCATGTTGAATTGGGATAGGCCAGCCCAAGATCTAAGTTTTATGGGAATAATTCAAATAACTTTTATAAATTTATATGGGCCATATAGATTCTAATGCACATCTATTACCATAAAAAATAAGATAATGCGCAAATTTCCTTTAATTTCATTAAAATGTATATATAACATTTATAATATAGATCATGGTTATATATACCAAAACATATAAATAAAATAAATAGGCATACTATACAAAAACTAGAGGATTACCTATATAAACTTAGACAAATGAGATCCTAAATACTTAGCTACTCAACTAGCTCTTCCCCTTCTCCTGACCTAAAATAGAAAGTAGAATGGGTGTGAGCCAACAAAGCTCAATAGGTCACACCCACCGATCTAAATTTTTAAATAATTCAATTATTTTACATTCACTGAATTTAAATATAGTTCATAAAAAATGTATTGATTAAGCATAATATTACCTACAAATATCTTAAATAAAGCAGGATATGCACTAAAACTAAATAAACATTCACTTCATATACTAGAGAAAAAAATAACATATTTATTTCAGACCCTTATACCACTCATCAGTAATAGGCCCTTATGACTTCGAGGTTGGTTCATCAAAAAATAGGCCCTTATACTCCCAATGCCTAGCACATCAGATATTTAGAACTAGAGGATGCATTTAGCACTATAATGTGCATATAAAATCAGAATACACATTTAGCACAAAACGTAACTTTCAAAATAGAACTTCCACAACAATCCACTTCTCAGAATCACATATTTCAAGTAAATAAGCATATACATCATTGCGTTATATGAAAGAAAATATAAATAAACAAGTTTCAAAATTTCATAAAATGCTTCAATGATAGACAACAAAATTATTGAGTGAGTAAAATTTTCATAATTTTAGACTATTATAAAATTACTAGGTATTATTCATATTACTATTTGAAAGCTTTAATTATACTACACCCTTATTTTTGGAAATCAAAATTATTTTTAATTTGCCAAAAAATGTCATATTTTCCAATTTACCGGGTGAAATTTCTTTTGAAAAAATACCTAAAAGTTCAAAACTATTGTATCTACAATATACAAAAAGTTACAAAGTAAAAGTTTTATAAATATCAAGTTATCCCAATTTTTTGCTATTGGAATTATAAATTGAATAAGAAAATTCTCAAAACCTTTAAAAATGGAGATAGACATAATATTACATATCTCAAGTTGGATAGCTTTTCCAAACTCTAGCTTTCACTCTCAAGAATCTCCTATCACTCACTCTCTCTAGCTAACTACCATGAATAGAAAAATGGATTTAATTTAAAAAAAATGGATATTTTAATATTAAAATTAAGCCTAGCTTATTGTGCCCGACTTTGGGTGCCCAGTGCTCCCTATAGGATCACACAACATTATAGTGTCACCGGAGCACTATCGTACCTACATTAAATTTACATAAATATAGAAAGATTAGCCTCATCATCGCTAGACCAAGTATCATGATGCCCCAAGGGAAAAAATTGAGATTTTCCAAACATACACAAAGAACCTTGGGACCCGCTTCAAACTAGATTCAAACACTCATATGCATATAAAAATTTTCTAGACTCATATAAAAAAGTTTTATCACAGAAATTTAATGAGTTACTTTTATTAGGTTGGATACAAAAAATTGCAACTATACACGAATTCTGATGGGGGTGGTGGAGTAAACTAAAGAATCCCTATTAATCCCTAAATAATGCTTAGATTTTCTTTGATATAAAAATTATAAAGCCCTGCTTAATCTACACAAGTATATATGATGAATCAAGTAATATAGTGATGAAGTTATGAATCAATCTCATGAGGAAGAATGTTTACTTATAAATACTAGTATTGTCTACTTTAACTATAATAATAATTCTACTCA
Organism: Dendrobium catenatum; assembly: GCF_001605985.2. Taxonomy (NCBI): domain Eukaryota; kingdom Viridiplantae; phylum Streptophyta; class Magnoliopsida; order Asparagales; family Orchidaceae; genus Dendrobium; species Dendrobium catenatum. The sequence goes on along the minus strand of NW_021529777.1, from coordinate 188,769 downwards.
ATAAAAATAAGTTTGTGGAGATTCAATCACTTCATTTAAAATAAAAGATATTTAAGTGAAGAAATATTTGAATAAATTATTTTGGATTGATGAAATGTAAATACAATATATTTCCTAATGATTTACTTTTATATTGATGCTATTCAGAGATATGCATCACCGACCGCTCAATCATGCGTAAAGTGATAAAGGATAGATTAAACCTTTCAACCTCAATATCACTCTAAAATCTCATAGTCTGTCGCCCTATGAAAAACTTAGAAGAGTATATGAAGCATCTACTGTTAAAAACCCACTCATGAAAATTCATCTCTGTAAATTTGATATATGACAAGTACTATGTCTATGTTTGCATCATACCAATCCAACATACCTACTTGTGCCTGCTTTTTTATTCGAATGCTCTATATTACGCCTGATATTGACTACACACATGGCCACTATGTTCATTAAACGAAGACATGGTATATTAAAAATATCAAGAAATTATTAATGAAGAGAATTCATTAGTACTCCACATACTATTTACACAATCAATAAAAAATTAGATAATTTAGCTAGATATGAATAACAAGTTAAGCAAATTTATTTTCTTTGATTGCATAAAAGAACATAAAGTATAGAAGAAAAGATATCACCATGTGGGTTCATTGATCTCCTCTACACTCCACTTTGAACTAAGTGAATTGCTTCCAAAAATATTAGCCATGCATTATAATGGAATATATCTATTACTTCTCTGAATTTTCTTAGTTGCCACTATTAAGGAAAAAAATTAGAGAATCACTATAAAAAATGAAATAAAATAAGTGACTTAACTCCTCTACTAACATTACAAATCGTATATTTATAAAAAAAAAATTAAAAAAGATTCTGGCACTGCAGCGCTTGAGACACTTGCATCGTGATGCCCATAAAATAAACTAACATCATAGCATTGAAGGGTTTCCTCTACTGCGATGCTTGCTGATATGGACCCATTGTTTGAATCGATGCATCACTTTGCTGGAAAATCGTGTCTTGAATAGTTTCAATTGTAGTGTCTTGATGCTTATAATGGTTGAGCACTGCGACATCCACATGGCACTCCCCTTAACTAGGCAATGCTAAAATTTTGCACCGCAGTGCTATGCAAATAGAGACTGTGCTTTGCGACGCTAACTCCTCCGATGTTGTGTCACTGTTAAACAGAGATTGGTCACCTCCATGTCCATATTTGGTCACTCCAGTAGTGTCAATGATTATTTCGCGGATGTATGATATCGAAAGTCGCGATGTTGTACCATCCTTGAAACGTTTTTCCCATTTCTTATATTTTCTTTCAC